>NC_037671.1:140518279-140818279 GCF_003255815.1 Theropithecus gelada | reverse complement strand
TCACCAAAAAAAAAAAAATTGTACTAAGGGGTTATACTAAAATGAACTTGATAATCCAGTATTTAATAATATACTTATCTAATACAACCTTAAACTTAAAACCACTTATTATATACTATGTAAAAATGAAAAAAATAATTTTCAGTCTTTCTATGAGGAAATCATGACATTGTATCACGTAGGAAAGGGTTCACAAATTTACAACAGGTTAGGAAATGCTCAACTACTTCAGTCATCTTGATTTACAGATGGAAAAAATAGTGAAACCCAAGATGTGTGGATGGAAGTGATAGTGTTTTCTCTAGCCTCCTCTTATCTTTCTACAACATAATTTCTCTTTTAAGATGTGGTGGCAGCTTTCATACGGCTGGCTATCTGTCAATAAAATCCTAACCACTAAGCAAAGTAGGTCAGAAAACTCTCACTCTTGAACTTAAACTTCCCTGTATATAGAAACCAAATTTAAAGACAACTCTTTAAGTACCTCTTTAATATCAAAACACTAAACTTACAAATTGCATATTCATGCAAATGGTTGTACCCAGTTTCTCAACACAGCCCTACTGTTCTTACCATGGGAGAAAACTCAGCATTCTGGAATAATCTTTAAATTCAAAAATAGAATAGAAACAGCAGAGAAAAGTATAGGGGATACCAAGGAGAGAAACAAGCCAAGTCAAATATAGAATAAACTGTCTTCCTGCTTTTCCTACCTAAACCACATTATTGCCCTATTCTTAGTCCCCCCAAAAAGGTAGGCTCTTAAGTTATATGACATATGGTTTAAACAAGTATTTTTTAAGTACAAGTCTGAAATCTGATTATGATGATGATGATAATAATCATCTTTACCATCACTAACACTTGCACAGCCTGGCTTGTTTTATAAAGTATATTCCAAATTTCTGACAAATAGATTATAAATGGCCTTTTAGAACAGTGTCTACTTGTAATTCCTGGTCTCAAAATCCTTGCACAAAATAATGCTTTTCTAGTCAAAGCAAAAACCATATATTTATTTGATTTTATAATGTGTACTCTTCATAAAATAATAATCTTGGCAATTAACAAATAAGCGATTACAACATTAAAATATGTAAAAGGTAGTGGTGACAATAATATTAGTGGGTCATTTAACCTTACATATATTCATTTATTCAACAATCACTTATGGAACACCTACTATGGATCAAGTACTATGTCAGAGATTTGAAAAAAAAAAAAAAAGATGACTTCTAAGGATATTACAGGCCAGTAAAAACAGACAGATGTGTGAATCATCAAGTCTAATGAAGAGGCGTGGTAGGGTGGTAACAGGCTAAATAAAATGAGACCAGAGAGGAGGAATGGGCAGGTCAATTACAGAATGAGGTTTGACAGTTTAGGTGTCAGGAAAAGCCTTAAGGGAGGAGGTGACCTTAAGCTGTAGTTTGAAAGATAAGTTGGCCCCAACAGATAACGAGGATAGGCTACATGGCAGGTGGGAGTGTGAACTGCAAGATCTTCTAAGGTGATCAACTGAAGGTACTATGAAGTATTTTCAGTTGATTTCAGAGGTACTTCCTAGTACCAGCAAGCAAGCAGTTTGCTAAGGCTGAATTTTGGGATAGGGAGGTACAGCAATAACCAGGGTTATGTATGCTATGCTAAGAAACTTGGCTCTATCCACAAACAGTTCTTAGTAGTTTCTGAACATAGACCCTATTTAGAATTTAAAGGTGACTAAAACAAATAAACAAACAAACAAACCCAACAGCTAAGGTGTGCTGATTACTTATTATGAGTCAGGTACTTTACATACTTTTCTGATTTAATTATATATTCACAACAACCCTAAAATAGGAACTATGTCTGTGAGAAAATGGTGGCTATGAACCTGGTACTTTCCCTGTTGGAAAAAATAAACGGTGGCGAGATTATCTGCCTACAAGCACACCAACTACGTGGCAGAAAGGACTTCAAATTCAGTTTAACTTAAGTCTGTACTCTATGAACTCTTCCTCTTGAATTAAAAAAAAATTATACACATATACACCACAATTATCTTCTTAATCAGGTCACGCCCCCCAATTACTGGTGGGGACACAAGAAAATCTCCTTTCATTCCATATCATCCCCTAGCTACGACTCCTTTTGTCTCTCCACTTCACAGCAAAACCAATAGAGTATTTATATAAAGACACTGGGCGTATCCACTTTCTAATTTCCCTTTATCCTTCTAAACTTGCCTTCCTACTGAAGAAAAGAGGAATTAGCTATGGACAATGTCACTTATGGTTCCATATTGCTAATCCCATGGCCAATTAACTGTCCTTCTATTACCCAATGGCTCAACAGGTGACTAATTCTTTTTGTTAGTTCTGGGAAACCCCTCTCCCCTATGTCTGTTGTTTTCCTTTCTTCCTTATTTACCCTTCCTCTCAACTCCTCTTCTGCCCTAAGGAACTATAAATGCTGGACTATCACTTGCTCAATCTGAGTTTTTCTTCCTTTCATAAATACCATCTATACACACTTTTAATCAATAGGTTTTTTTGATAATCCTCTGAACTCCAACTGTCTGTCCAATTGTCCACACATCTCCTCTAGGACATCACATGGGTATCTCAAACCCAAGAGGTCCAAAATAGAACTCTTCATTCCTCATGTTTTGTCCATTTGTTAAAATTTCTCAATGAAAAATAAAACTTAGCAGATAGCAGGTACTATAGGCTACCCCATAGCTAAAGAGCTCATGCAATGCTGCATATAGTTGATCAGTATGCAAAACAGATAGCTAAAATCCTCAAAAGCCTTGTTAAGAAATATATTTTCCTACCGTATAGTCTTTCACACAGAACTTACAGCATGTAACATATGATATTCTGGCTAATCACTGTGCTTATTGAACTTACAGAAGTGGCAACATAATAAGCACAGAGACAAAATATTATAACAGTCATATACTGGAAACTATAACATGTTTTCATTTTTTAAATGTTGCGGAAATTGGTCTCCTGCTTCTGACAGTGGAGAACTATGCCATTTGAACAAACTATCTTACTGAGGATAACTAGAGAAGTTAAACAAACTTTAAAAAATATCTGCTTAACAGCATTGAAGAACTAAAAAGTCAATGAAGATTTAAAAGGTCAAGTTAAGGAAAAGAGAAACCCAGAAAGCTGAGCCTGGAATCTGGGGATTCTGCCTGGAATTAGCAATAATACAATTTCAAGAAAGTAAAAGAGAGCCTAAGAAGTCTCAATCTTCAAGAGGCTTGGAGGACAAAAAAATGGAGGCCAGTGCCTACCCAGGTTGGGTAGAGGCCAATAAATTCTCCATGGTTCATTAGAGGTTAATAAGCTCTCCACCTTGACCCAAAAGGCTATACTATGGAAAGAAGTCTGAACCAGATATAATCCAGCTCTCAATGGCCTGAAGCACAAGTTCACATCACCTCAATCTCTGAAAATTGATGACAGGTGATCCAGCAGTGCTAGAGCCCTAGCTGCCTGCCAGAAGCAAACCTAAGTTCTCTCTGTAGAAAGTTATCCTAGACCTCAACATTTTTCTCTGTAGAAAAGTACTCTCTGTAGAAAGCAATCTTGACCTCAACATTTTTCAATAAAATTTAAAAAATACAATAGCTGGTATCAATAAAAAATTTTCAGATACTCAAGGAGACAATAGAATATAAAAACAAAACAAACAAACAAACAAAAAAGGGGGAAAATACACAACAGAACCAGATCCACAGCAGCTCCTATGGCATAAAGACAGACTTGAAAACTATAAATAATAAATTCAGGAAGTTATAAGATAAAATCAAGATTTTGTCAGAGAACTGAAAAACAGAAAAAGAACTAAATGGAATTCTAGAACTGAAAAATACAGTAACCAAAATTAAAAGCTCAATGGATAGGTTTATAAGCAGATTAGACACAGTTGAAGAGAGAATTAGAAAAATGGTTAGAAATGAGATTAAAAGAAAAGAGATCAAAAGGCAGACAAGAAAAGAGAATAGAGAAGAGAAGGTGAAAGATCATAAATGATCAGTAAAAATATCTTCTAAAATATGAATAACTGAAATCCCAGAAAGAAAAGAGAAAAGGAGCAGAACAATATTTTTAGAGATAATGGCTCAGAATTTTCCAAAACAAACCAATGGTGTTAAGTGAACATCTGAGAAGCCCTCCAAGGAGAATTATAAAAAAAAAAAAAAAAAAAAAAGACACCAAGGTACATCATAAATCAAAGATGAAAAACCAAAGACAAAGATAAACTAGTAATTAGTAATCTCAGCAAAACAGATTATCCTTTAAAGAACAATTATACTGATAACTGAATTTTCAACATAAACAATAGAAACTCTAGTGCAGAAAATAACCATTAACCTAGACCTCCATTAAAAACATTCTTTAAGAATGAAGAGGAAATAAAAAAATTTTCAGAAAATAAACATCCAATACACAGATATGATTGTTTAGCTCAAATGTTACACTTCATTTGAGCTAAACAATCATACATATTCATAACAACTTGAGGGTTATGCAAGGTAGTTATCCAACAATGGCCATGGGTATTGACTTTTCCAGGAAACCTCTATTTCCCAAGTCACTGAGCTGAAACATTGCCTATAAACAATTCAAATAAATAAAAAACGAATGGAGGGTAGAAGGGTAAGAAAAGAAGGAAGTAAAGAATACCTGCCAATTTATAAAATATTGGAATTTTATCAAATGAAATCAGTACAATTAATTGATGTCAAATGATGTATATTTTTGCCTTAGAAAGTTCTATTTGGGCTGGGCACGGTGGCTCACACCTGTAATCCCAGCACTTTGGGAGGCTGCGGCAGGTGGATCACAAGGTCAGGAGATTGAGACCATCCTGGCTAACAGGGTGAAACCCCGTCTCTACTAAAAATACAAAAAATTAGCCGGGCGTGGTGGTGGCACGTGCCTGTAGTCCCAATTACTCAGGAGGCTGAGGCAGGAGAATTGCTGGAACCTGGGAGATCATGCCACTGCACTCCAGCCTGGTGACAGAACAAGACTCCATCTCAAAAAAAAAAAAAAAAAGTTCTTCTATTTGAACTAATTTTACAAACACCTTTTAAGTACAAAGTACGCCACTTTTATATCTATGCATTTGGTTGCACATATACAAATCATCAGTGATAAAAGATAATTCTAAGGATGTCGCATGCTCTGAATAGTCTTAAGTGTGATTTAATTTTCTTGGGGGCTAAAATTTATCAACCATCTTTATAAGTGCTATAATAGGCCTAATATACAACTCTGTACAGAGTAGTCTCCCCAAAACAATTAACTTAATAAAGACAAGAAAGGCGAGATACTTCCTTGGCTCAATTTCTTGGCTCAATTCTGAATAATGAAAAATTATTCTCATTTCAAGGTCAGATTCCAGACATTTCAGAATTTCAGTTCTTTCGTCTTTAAATAGAAACCACTGTGATGAAGTTTACATCAGGGAACCACTTTTATCTCTTACATAATTTAAGTAACTACTAGATATAAGATGGAAGGTCTCTGAAACTTTAGTAGAAATTTCTCATGGATTTAGATAATAACTGAATTAACTTTTGAAACGTATTATTGAGTTGGTTTTAAGAGTGTTTTATATCAGCATGTAGAAAAGGATGTCAGCAGTGAAAACCTCAAGGGAATATCTGGGAAACTGAGTAAACGGAGATCGATCCCAGGAGTTTCTCACTCTTTGATGGTCCAACACTCAGTCTCTAGCAATTCATCACAATTACTAGTCAAATATCCACTATTCCCAGTACCATTTACGGAAGACAAAATCCTTCTTCCATTGTGATATCTTAGCACCTTTGTTGAAGATCAGTTGATCCATTCCTTTATGTTTTTAATTAAAACTGAACATCCAACAGCAATATATCAAAATTGTTGATTAGGAGGAATCTGGATGGCTGACTAGGGATTTTGGATGTCAGTTATCCTCAGAAAGAAGACCAAAGACATAGGTGAATGGTCATGATCTGAATGAAAAGCTTACAGAAGACAGCCAGGATCTGTTGGAGACCCCACTGGTTGATGTGGGGTTGCAGAAAAGGAAAGCAGCAGGAGTCTGGCAGAGATTGACTCCCGAGAACCTCTGAATCCTGCATAAAGGGTAGGTTGGGGTGCTTCTCTTCTCTCTTCATCCCTGCGATAAGCTGCTGACTGCCAAACTGTCAGGGAGCCTTTCACCCCTCATGTACCCAGGCAATGCTGTCAGTGGGGATTGAGGTTCTTCCTGGGGACAGAGCACACAGTGGCTAGCTTGTGCAGGTATGCCCTCACTCCACTACTACTGTTGTGGATGTAGGAGAGGCATGTTTCTAATTAACCCAGTCAGACAAAAATAGAAAAGAGAATTTTAACAAACGAACAAATTCTTTGTAAAATACAGGACTATGTAAAGTCACCAAATCTATAATTTATAGGTATTCCTGAGAAAGACGAAGAAAAAGTAAGCAATTTGGAAAACATATTGGTGGAAAGAATTCAGGAAAATTTCCCTGATTTTGTTAGAGATATAGAAATCCATATACAAGAAATCCAGAACACCTGTGAGATATGATATAAGGCGAACATCACCAAGGCATATAGTCATCAGACTATCCAAGGTCAATGCTAAAGAAAAAATCTTAAAGGCAGCTAGAAAAAGGAATCAAATCACCTATAAAGGAAATTCTATCAGACTAACAGCAGATTTCTTAGCAGAAACCGACAAGCCAGAAGAGACAGGGAACTAGTTTTAGATTTCTTAAAGAAAAATAATGCCAGCCAAGAATTTTTTTTTTTTTTTTGAGACAGAGTCTTGCTCTGTCGCCCAGGCTGGAGTGCAGTGGCGAGATCTCGGCTCACTGTAAGCTCCGCCTCCCGGGTTCATGCCATTCTCCTGCCTCAACCTCCCAAGTAGCTGTAGCTGGGACCACAGGCACCCGCCACCACGCCCGGCTAGGTTTTTTTTTTTTTTTTTTTTTTTTTTTTTTAAGAACAGACAGGGTTTCACTGTGTTAGCCAGGATGGTCTCGATCCCCTAACCTCGTGACCTCGTGATCTACCTGCCTCGGCCTCCCAAAATGTGTATCTTTTTAAACTAAGCTTCATAAATGAAGCAGAAATAAAATATTTCCCAAACAAATGCAAAGAAAATTTGTCACCACTAGACCAGTACACCAAAAATGCTAAAAGGAAACAAAAACGTGATACTTGCTAAAACAAAAGCACACATAAGTACAAAGTTCACACATCCTATAAAATAATTACATAATTGAGGCTACAAGCAACAGGCTAACAATACTAGGACAGGAATAAAACCTCACATATGCATATTAACCTTGAAAATAAATACTTAAAACATATAGATTAGTAAATTGGGTAAGAAAAACAAGATTCAACCATCTTCTGCCTAAAAGAGACCCACATAATGTATAAAGACATACACAGGCTTAAAGTAAAGGGGAGGAAAGATATATCATGCAAATGAGAAACAAAAAAGACCAGGGGTTGCTATTCTTATGTCAGATAAAATAGACTTTAAACCAACAAAAGTAAAAAAAGACAAAGAAGGGTATTATATATGATAAACACTTCAACTCAGCAAGAAGATTTAACTATCCTAAATATATACATAACTAACACCAGAGCACCCAGATTTATAAAAGAAGTACTATTACCCCTAAGAAAATAAAATAAAAAGCCACACAGTAATAGTGGGAAACGTCAACATCCTACAGAAAACACCAAACAGATCACTGAGGGAGAAAACTAACAAAGAAACTTGACTTAAAATGGGCTCTGCCAAATGGGTAGACATCTAAAGAACATTCCACCCAACAACCAAATAATATACATTTTTTCTCATCTGTGCATGGAACTTTCTTAGAAATTGACAGTATGCTTGGCCACAAACCACATTTCAATAGATTTTTAAAAATCAAAATCATATCAGGTATCTTCTCAGACTACAGCAGAATAAAATTAGAAATGAATGCCAAAAGGAACTCTCAAAACCAGCACTTTGGGAGGCCGAGACGGGCGGATCATGAGGTCAGGAGATCGAGACCATCCTGGCTAACACGGTGAAACCCCATCTCTACTAAAAAAAAAAAACAAAACACATAGGTACATAGAAACCAAACAACTTGCTCTTGAATGACTTTAACAAAATTGAGGCAGAAATAAAAAAAATTGGAAACAAATGAATATGGACATGAAACATATCAAAACTGCTAGGATACAGCAAAAGCAGTGTTAAGAGGAAAGTTCATAGCACTAAATTCATAAATCAAAAAAACAGAAAGATCTCAAATTCACAACCTAATGATATACCTAGCAAACTAGAAAAACAAGAACCAACCAAACCCAAAGCCAGAAGAAAAGAAATGAAGATCAGAGCAGAACTAAATGCAATTGAGACTAAAATATCATACAAGGGACCAACAAAGTAAAAAGTTGGTTCTTTAAGAAGATAAACAAAATTGATAGACTACTAACTTGATTAAACAAGAAAAAAGGAGGATTCAAATAAGCACAATCAGAAATGATAAAGGTAGCATTAAAACTGATACCACAGAAATACAAAAGATCATCAGAAACTACTATGAACATCTCTATGCACACAAACTAGAAAACTTAGAGGAAACAAATAAATTTCCAGAAACATATAACCTCCCAGATTGAACCAGGAGGAAATTAAAATCTTAAACAGACCAATAACAAATTATAAAATTGAATCAGTAATAAAAGATCTACCAACCAAAGCAAACAAACAACAACAACAAAAAAACCCAGGACCAGAGGAATTCACAGCCAAATTCTACCAAATTTGGTATCAATATTACTAAAAATGTATTTTTTTTTAAACTGAGGAGGAGGAATTCCTCCTAAACTTAACATTCTATGAAACTAGTATCCTGATAACAAGATCTGAGAAGGATAACACAAAAAAAGAAAACTATGGACCAATATCCACGATGAACGTAGATGCAAAAGTCCTCAACAAAATACTAACAAACTGAACCCAACAGCACATCAAAAAGATAATTAATCATGATCAAGTGGATTTTATTCTGGGAACACAAGGATGGTTCAACATATGCAAATTAATAAATGTGATTCACCACATAAACAGAATTAAAAACAAAAAACACATGATCATCCCAATATGCAGAAAAAAATGCAATAAAATCCAACATCTCTTCATGATAAAAATTCTAAATAAACTAGACATTAACAGAACATAAATGAAAATACTAAGAACCGTATTTGACAAACCCACAGCCAACATCATACTTACAGGGAAGAATTGAAAGCATTTCCTTTGAGAACTGGACCAAGACAAGGATGCCCACTTTCACCACTCCTATTCAACACAGTAATGGAAGTTCTAGCCAGAGCAATCAGGCAGCAGGAAAAAATTAAAGGCATCCAAATCTGAAAAGTGGAAGTCAAATTATCTCTGTTCACTGAGGACATAATCTTATACTTAGAAAACTTGAAAGATTCCTCTGAAAGACTCCTGGACCTGATCAATAACTTTGCTAAAGTTTCAGGACACAAAATTAACACACCATAATTGGCTGCATTTCTATACACCAACAATGGTCAAGCAGAAAACCAAATAAAAAACTCAATCCCATTTACAATAGCCATACGAAAACATAAACTAACTATCTAGGAATACATTTAAGAAAGTGAAAGACCTCTACAAAGGAGAATTACAAAACACTGAAACTGTAGATGACATAAACAAATGGAAAAACATCGCATGCTCATGGACAGGAGAATCAATGCCATTAAAATGACTATACTGCCCAAAGCAATCTAGAAAGTCAATGCAATTTCCTATTAAATTACCAGTGTTATATTTCACAGAATTAGAAAGACCAATTATAAAATTCATATGGAACCAAAAAAAGCCTAAATAGTCAAAGCAATCCTAAGCAAAAAGAACAAAGCTGCAAGCATTACATAACCTGACTTCAAACTACACTACAAGTCGAATGTAACCAAAACAGCATGGTACTGGTACAAAAATGGACACATAGTTCAATGGAGCAGAACAGAGAACCCAGAAATAAAGCCATACACCTGATCTTCAACGAAGTCAACAAAAATAAACAATGGGGAAAGGATACCCTACTCAATAAACAGTGCTGGGAAAGCTGGCTATCCGTATACAGAAGAATAAAACTGGACCCCTGTTTCTTACCATATATAAAAATTAACTGAAGATAGATTAAAGTCTTAAATGTAAGACTTCAAACTATAAATATGATACTAGAAGAAAATCTAGGGGAAACTCTTCTGGACACTGTCCTAGGCAAAGAATTTATGACTAAGACTTCAACAACAAATGCAACAAAACCAGAAGTAGACAAATGGGACTTAAACTAAACAGTTTCTGCACAGGAAAAGAAATAATCAACAGAGCAAACAGACAATCTACAGAATGGGAGAAAATATTTGCAAACTATGCATCTGACAAAGGACTAATATCCAGAATCTGTAAATAAGTTAAACAAACCATAAAGGAAAAAAAACAAAAATCCCATTAAAAAGTAGACAAAGGGATATGAATAGACACTTCTCAAAATAAGACATACAAGTGACCAACAAACATATGGAAAATGCTCAACATCACTAACCATCAGAGAAATGCAAATTAAAACCACAGCGAGATGCCATACCAGCCAGAATATATGCTATGAAAAAGCCAATAGATAACAGATGTTGGAGAGGATGTGGAGAAAAGCAAATGCATATACACCGTTGGTGGAAATGTAAGTTAGTTCAACACCTTTGGAAAACAGTATGGGCATTTCTCAAGTAACTAAAAGTAGAACTACCCTTTGATCCAGCAACTCCACCACTACATATATACATAAAGGAAAATAAATAATTTTATCAAAAATATATCTGTACTTATCTGTTTACTGAGCACTATTCACAACAGTAAAGACATAGAATTGACCTAAGTGTCTATCAAAAGTTGACTGGAATAAAAAAAAATGTGGTATATATACACTGTGGAATACCACACGGCCATAAAAAGTAATGAAATTGGGTCCTCTGCAACAACATGGATAGAGCTGGAGGCCATGATCTTAAGTGAAATAACTCAGAAACAAAAAATCAAATATTGCATGTTCTCCCATATAAGTGAAGTACACATGGACATAAAGATGGAAATAATAGAAACGGGGGACTCCAAAAGGTGGGGGCTGGGGGAATGCACATGTTGAAAAGTTACCTATTTGGTACAGTGTTAACTATTTTGGTAAGGGGTTCACTAGAAACCCAAACCTTACAATTATGCAACATGTCCACATTAACAAACCTGTACATATACTCCTTGAATCTAACAGAAAAGGGGAAAAAGATGACAGCAATGCTGTGTGTGCTGCAGGGAGCATAAAGAAAATTATAGGCTATAGCTACATCATATAGATTCAGCAAGTTGGCAAATTATTCACATGACATCCAGAATACCTGACAGACAGTTATAATAGTGAAAAAAGTCTGCAACATTTAAGACATTCTACAATGCATGGTACATTTTAACTTGGAGGCAATAAAGAATAAAGGAATAGATAGAAAATGAATAATCATACATGTGTAAATTGTCAATTATGATAAAGCATATGAATTAAAAAATTGAATTAATGACTTGAAAGTATCTTTTTTCTCTTTATGGAAAAAGAAAGTTATGCTTCTCTGGTTTTTGATAAGAATAAACATACAGTGAAGTCGATTTTTAAAAGGAATATTGCAGAATAAAAATTGACTGGAATAAAAAATGTGGTATATGTACACTGTGGAATACTATACGGCCATAAATGGTAGTGAAATTGTGTCCTTTGCAACAACATGGATAGAGCTGGAGGCCATGATCGTAAGTGAAATAACTCAGAAACAAAAAACCAAATATTGCATGTTCTCACATATAAGTGAAGTACACATGGACATAAACATGGAAACTACCAAAAAGTCACATAATTGTATACTTAAAAAATAAAATAAAATAAAAACACTGATCCCAGAGCAATGGCGTAAGAAGGCATCCTTCTGTGGAATTCCATGACATTGCTAGTTAGTAGGTAGGTAGGAAGTAATTTTCCCTTAAAAATGTACATATCATTTAGATTTATTAATTAAAACTACTGAAGAACTTGTATTGGAGCTATTCTAATGCAAGCATTCATGCCAAGGTGTCATTCCATTCTTGCATTTACACATGGGATCAAATAAACGAAATTCCCCAATCCCCATCTGCGTCTCAAAAAAGTCACTGACTGCTGGAAAACAACAGATATTCTCTCCTGGAAATGAATCAGAAGGCAGACCATCATTCGGTAGCCAGCATATGATTCAGCAGAGCTTTGTATAAAAGTATAAAGTTCAAAAACAACCCCAAAAAAGCTCGAGAAGTAGTGGACTGTTTTTACCCCTCCTGGAATCACCACTGACAGCATCCATGAAGTTCTGACAGAAGAACACACGAGGATAATGACTTTTAAAGAGCAGCCAACAACAAGCATATAGGGAATCTTTCAGCAAATACAGGTAGGAGAAATTCAAATGTGTGACAATAGGTTTATGTAACCAATAATGTTATGAGATGAAAAACAGGGCATAAATACTGGCTGTGACTACTTAAATAATTTCTCTGAAGAGATAAAATATATTTATAGAAAATGATACTTTGTTCTGTGTCTCATAAGATTGCTATGTTTTTATCTTCTTGTCTTCACTACGCAAAAGTTAAATAAACAGCAAATTATTTATAAACTCAATCCTTTTTTTTTCTGGATTTGAAGAGAAGCTTGAGTAGGCGATTTAAAAAGAAGGAGGAAAGCATCCATGTAGATGTACAAGACTAACAAGAAAGTTATTGTTTGAAATGCCATGTATCTTCACTGAGGTAGCACACTAAACTACTCCCAAATCTGCACTCACTTGTAATACTAAACATCTCCCAACAATGACAGATAACCAGTATTGTCAATTGCAGATGTACTTGTAATAAAAACTGTAGTAATTTGAACTCATTATATTAATAGCTATTGAAACTAGAAAGTTCTTGCAGTTCAGAGAAATTGACTTTTTGAGACCTCAAGCTGTCAATATGTGATGCTTTTTCTTTTTAAAAAGAGGAAATGTCAAATGATGAAAGGAAAAAAACTGCAAAGAGAAGTACTAAAAGATATAACTGGAAAATATGCTGTTCATTTTTCTGGATGTTACTGTAACACCTGTGAGACATTTTGTTTCTGTACTTTAATGATATTATTACTAGCCTAAAAGACGTACAATACAAGGATGAGAGGCTTTCAGAGGATCCTGAATAGGTGAGTCAGGTCATCTGGGTGGTCTTATTATCAGTTTTTGATTTCCCCATTAGAGTCCGTTTGAAGTGAAGTGCCTTTCATCTTTCCACCCACTCTCACCATTTCAACATTCTAATTTAGTTCAACTCTTTTTATTCTGTTTTGTTAAAAAATGAGCCCAAACTCAGGGAAGGCAGGGAGACACCCTCTCTTGTGGTTTCATGTAATTTTTTGTTATGGTCTACCGGAAAAGAATAACTTTAAAAAATGCAATTTCACATACACTTGATCCCCACTGGACTCAAATCTCTTCAACAATTCATGCTAATATTTTTTGAAGTTAAAAAACTATTTAGTTTTAAGACTTCACTGATTTTTGGCAGGCAGTGTTTTCAACATAGTTTCAACTCTTTGAACCTGTCCCCATAGCTCTTTTCCCACTCCCTGAGCTTCCAAGACAGCAGTGGCCAAAGGACTGTAATAAGGTGGACGTCCATACAGTTACTTGTCTAGGGTTCCACTAACCAAGTTACGCTAACAACTGACTGGTGCCACACAATCTGACATTTTTACAGAAACTCAGAGCACTCTAGTTAACTCAAGAGATATGGGGGGAATCCTCATTTTTAAACCAAATTAATAATGAAAACATGAGGTAGAGGGAAAAGGAGCAAATATCTGGGATACACATATTCCCAAAGGTTAGTTTTGCTTTGTTTTCCATATTCTTATACCCAAACAATCCATGTAATTGCAGCCCAAGACCTGGTCTCCTCCCCTCCATGTCTATTTGGTGGAAGGGAGGCAGTGCTATGAAGTGAACACGCTTAGGCAAAGAGAAAAAAAAACAAACATCCAAATAAACAAGCTATGATGAGAAAAATGCATCTGGCCTTCTTGCCAGGGAGTGAGTGGCTGGTCAATGCACCAGGGGCTACTTACACGTGCTGGGCTCCTGAGGAGAACAAAAGGGGTTGTGGCAAGAGTTGTGATGTAATGTGGCCGTGGGGTGGCCTGGGGAGAGGACATGAAGCACAAAGTTATTGCTATCTGATCTCTACTTTCTTCATATCCATAGATATCCTGGATATTACTCTTAAGTGTACTTCTTATTCAAGATATGCTGAAATTTAGAAGCAAATATTATGAAAGTACAATAAGAATATCTGCAGTGTCATTCCATCTGACTTCTCTCCCCTATCTCTACATGACCAATGTCATCTTTCAAGGCAACTCTAAATTACCATTGCCTCCACGAAGACTCCCTTTTGCCCTCTTTCATATATCTGCAAATAGCACATGTAATCAGCCTCCTTTTCCCTTACTTTGCCCACGTCTTCTTTAAGACACATTCCTTTTTACTTTGCACTAACACAGCATGGTAATTCCTTATGAGGCAGACTACAATAAGCTAAGTGAAAGAAAAGATAATGGAACACATTTTTTTTCAACCCCAAAGTGCCTATATAGTATTAAACCAACAAACTAACTAATGAAACACAATTAATTGAATGAGATCTACAACCTAAAAAAATGTTTTTTAAACTCTAAAAACAAAACTCATTAGTTTTGCCAGAAAATTAGAGAAATGGGTGCAGAGGAGAAAAAGACTACAGAAAGTGAAGAGCAAATACAAGAAAACAGGGAACAAATGGTAAATATTTTACATATTCCTCCCCAAAATAAATGATGATGGAGAACAGGAGACTGAGGATATGCTTTCAAAGAAAATACACATTACTGACCTTTACATAACTTCAAAAATTTTAAGTGATGGCATGATTAGGAAAGTATATTTGTCACTAACATATTTTATTACAGGAGATAAAAGCTACTCTTGAACTTGATTCAAGTCAATATAATTTTTTTCTAGCCCATTCCCAACCCTAAATGCCTTTAGGTAACTGTATACATTTGTCTCTTGTATATTCTCCCATTGTTTCTTTGTATAAACACTTACCTATCCCCCTCCACTTTCATTTATATAAAAGATAGCATAAAATGTATAAGCTCTGTATCTCTTCTTTAAAAAACATACACCCTGGGAATGTTTCCATTTCAGTACACACAGAACTTCCTCCCTCTTTTTTTTTTTTTTTTTTTTAAGGAAAAGTATATTATTTCTTTGTGTAGATGCAGCGTTGTTTATTCACCCAGTGCCCTTTATATGGATACCAGCCTTGGTTCTAATCTTTTGCTTTTACAACCTATGTTGTAATGGAGTAACCTCACTCATATGTCATTTCATTGACGTGCAGAATACTGATACGCAAATACACATGTGATTTTAGATCGATTCAAAGTCATTTTAAATTGTTTAGATTGTTTGCTTTAGTCAAACTTCTTAAACTGGATTCAGTACGTATTACATGATATTCTTAAAATAAGATTTTAGGCCATGTTAATTCACAATGGTCCTCTAAGGCACCCAGAAAGTGACCACTGAATTCCAAACGAGATGCTTGTGTTGGTGAGTGACAAAAACCAAAAAATAAAAACCACTACTATAAAGTGCTAAATGAATTGGTCATTAATAATAAGAAAGATTATTATTTTTCTCAGATTATCCCAGACATCTGGAGCAGTTTGGAGACATTAGGAAACTATATAACATGTAACCATCACGACAGTTGTCTAACAATGCTTATAAGCACTAAACCCATGCAAACTATTTGTAATCTTAACTAATCCGAACGTAGAAATATTTCAATGCCACATCATACTCAGCCACATATTTTGCCATTGAGAGTAATGGCAAAAACCACAATTACTTTTGCACCAGCCTAATATAAAGTCTGTATACTCCGTCAAACTAAAGTTCTATTCTGTTATAACAGCCTCACTTCAAATCAGCAAAGGGAGTACAAGTAAAACGGAAAGAACGATGTGGTTGTATATGGTTATTTATGGCTTTTTTTTTTTTAAATCCTAAATGATTTTTTTATTGTTATCTTATGAAGGAAAATGATATTAAAACAAATCATTTTTTTTACTCACCTACAAGGAATCATAGGCAAGTCAAAGAATGTAACAAGATGCCTCTGCTAAGAGTTATTAATCCTGAGGCATAAACAAATCAAACGGTGCTTTGTTTTTAGTTTGATGAGTGAAATAAAATAGAATGAATGAGAAACTATTTAATTCCATCATCAAAACCATCCCAGTATTTCTCAGGGAGAACCTCTCCCTTTCATAATTAAATTAACCTGTAAAAGTTTACCAAATAAACACCATGAACAGTGTACTTTCAAACTGTTTTAAACACCACTTCACTGTTCTAGCATTTTTTAAAAAAGCAAATACAAAGTTTCGTGTATTTTTTTTTCATCAGCATTTGTTGGAAGACTTAAAATAAGGTCAATGCAAAAAATCCAGAGCAGGAACATTATCACCTGTAGCAAGGAGTATAATGTGTTTGGGTGAATCTGTTGTCAGAGGCCAGGTAAGAAACAAGTCATAACCATGTCTCCTTCTGAGGGGAAACTGAATGACCACAGACAGTGTTAGGATATAGGAACAGAAAGAAATCCAGGCCTCAGTGACAGCATCTTTTTATCTAGACAAAACATTACTCCAGATATGTTGCTGTTTTGTTAAAATATTGAACATATTTACCAACTATTTTTAAACTTCACACATTTTAATTAAGTGTTAACACTACAACTAAATAGCCAAAAGTAAAATCAATAGACTCTTACTGCTATTCTGAGGGGGAAAAAGTACACTGCAAATCAATGCTGATTCGAGAGCCATGTTTTAACATCTCTTTGGTCAATCACTTCAATTAGCCCATCATCAGACTCTGTCTCAAAAAATATATATATATTCCCTTTAGGCATGTATTATACATTCTATTTTCAAAGATGAACCATGCATTTTCCAAATGCAATACATACAGCTTTATACTGCAATGGTACTTGAAAAAATCTTTCGGCATGTAGTAAGACTTACTTTTCCTTTTGATGCTTATTTTGCCAAATTGCATTTCTGCACATATATCTTCAATAAAATCCACAGAGAAGGTAAGGAAACAATACTTCAAGGTCAAAACTTTAGTTTATCAAAACTTAGTCCCACAGGACTATTCATATCATTGTATAAAACATAAAAATGAATATGACTAAACTAGTAAGAAAGTTATTACACTGAATCATATGAAACTGCCAATATTTGACTGTTTCTGACAACAATGGCAATTTCATATGTAACTTTTATATTTCCAAAGCCTAACTAGGTACCTAATAGAGGTAACTATATTCCTGAAGCCTAACTAAATACCTAATAGACGTACTTATGACCAATCCTTGATTCATGGAGACTTAAAAATTAGAATAAAATGTTTACAACTAAAAATCTAAATGAATAAATGGCATATTATCTTCTATTATTTTGAACTCTAGTGGAATAGAGATTCTATAAAACACTACGCTTAAAGATAACTGAATGTATTATCTGACAACAGATACTACATCTAAAATAGAGCTAAATTCACCCTCAAGATGTTTGTGAAACCTTTAGAGCTGATGTTTATGGATAGTCTGTGTAAGAACATGATGTGAAAATACTATGATCTTTTATGTGTCTTATATATCTTATAAATACAGCTAAAATCAGACAAGGTTATACGTTTTATGATTAAAAAAATTCTTAATACTAATTAACCCTACTCAAAAATTATGTTGTATATTTGTAGTATGTGTGAATATGTATGTATATACATATATTTGTGTATATATTTTTATACTAATATATCAGGGATTTTATTAAATGTTATACATTAGCCTACCTCAAGTGATTAAGATTTTACCTCTTTTCCAAAAACAATGTAGTTCAGCCATCTAGTGGTAAAGTATAAAGGAATCATTCCTCTGTATTTTATTATACTGTAAAAATAAGACAGGCAGTATGGAGAAGGATTATAGATTATTTAAATTTACTTTTCCTCTTCTCTGGTGACATCATAGAGCACAATCAAGAACTCAGAGGCAATATGACTGTAGAAAATACATCACTGGATTTAGTAATTTGGAGTTTCTGGTTGACTTTAGCAAGAAGAATGAATGGTGCCAAGAACTGTATTAGAGTTATAAAAGGAAACAGAAAAGTATGGAACATTCTAACCAAGAAGTATGGCTGTAAAAAGATGGAGGAAAAGAGGAGAAGAGAAGAAACAGTAGGGCTGAAGAAGGGTTCTCTTTTTGTTTTATAGCATTGAAAGTCTTCATTATGTTCAGGGGTTAAATAAAGACCTGGTAAAGAAAGGACAGAGGATAAAATTCCTATGTGAGGTAGAGGGGAATAAATCAGTACACAGGAGTCAGACTGCCTTGGAGACAGCATGCTGCCTCATTCTCTGGCACGGTGGGGGAGATAATCACCATAATAGAAGAGTTTAAAGCTAGAGGGCACAGGAGTTCAAAAGTTGCTTTCTAATTTTATTTTATTTTCTTATTTTTGAAACAAGAGACAAGGAAATCTACCTCATGGTGAAAAGCAGAGGCCAGGAAGAAAGGAATGGGAGTTAAATGGTACGATAAATTGAAGAATCAACTGTTGTGTGCACCTTTAAGGTGTTAAAACTTTAATCACTATTAAATGAAAAAAATTAAATAGATAGCTTCTGTATTTTCCAATCCTATATTCTCATTTAAATTCCAAATCTTCAAACTAGTTTAAGAAGTCAACTACACTGAAAGTATAATGAAAATGAAGGCACTGCATTCTGTTAAAATAGATTGTGACATACAAACCTCACTCCGCCTCCTCCAAAATTTCCATTTCACCTTCTCCTTTGTAAGGAAGAGTGTAGCAGATTCAACCAGGTTACTATAATCCTGCATCTTAGTCAACAGAATTAGCTAAGTAAAATAAGTGTTTTCAATAAAGTTGGCATCAATACTCCCCAAATAACACGTTCTTATAAAACTTCAGAAGCCAAAATAAATGCATCAGTGTTCCAGAACAAAAGAATATTTGATGAGACAAAACTATCAGTTAGTATCTCAATAAACCAAGAAAAGAGTATAGTGAAGTATTTTGTTATTGCTGCTTTTTTAAAAAAAAGTTTATTTGCTGTGGTAGACTAAGCTGGTATTTATTATAGACAAGCTAAAATGAACATATTTAATTCCCATTATAAGTGGGAAAGAGAAATATAAAATAATGGTTTCTAACATATTATCTATAAATGTAACCCTAAATCCAATATCACATTTGTCATTATTTGCATGTACTACATTCTCTAGATAATACTGTGAATTTTAAAAGCATACCAATAGACCACATATATACATTACTTACTAGTCTTATATTCACAAATTTAAACAAGGAGCAGCATGTAAGTGCTCAATGTATTTCAAGTAAATAAATAAATGGATAGATAAAATTTTACTCTATAAATGCCTTTTAACTATACAATCACTTAGATGGTAGAAACCAAAAACAATATGAGTTGAAAACATAAAGAATCTTTCTTCCTGTGCAATTTTGAGAAAAAAATTAGTCAAGAAAAATATATATAGTAAAAATGCACTTGCATGTATGAATGTTATCAAAGATGGTTGATATGCTCATCAGAGGCCCACATATTCTGATCTCAGAGTCCTTAAAATGAGGGGGTTTGGAAGATGGGATTTTATAAGTGATGGTGCAGGCACTGAAGTTGGCAGGAATATGGGCTGGATAGTGGCCCGGAAGCAAAAAGAGGGCTGAGCAGGTGATACAAATTGCAATTAGGAGCTGCAAATTCTAATCCGTGAACAAATTCACAAAAATATAAAAACTCAGAGATGTCAAGATTTCTATTGATGACGTAACATTTTAAATGCCACAAAGAGTTGTTAATGTTATCTTATTCACTCACCTATCAAAAAATCATAAAATATACAGTCTGCCATGCTTTACTTATAAAATCTGAATGTCAATCATAGTACCTAAAATCAACCTATGTAATGGTTAAATATGAACACCATATTTATTACACAAAATTTGATGTGACATTCTCAAATCCACATTTGATATTCACTAGATATATAAGACTCCAAGGTTCTCCAGCTTCCTTACCTTCAGATATTTTATTAGATTACAACCTTATATGACAGATAGCAATAATAGCAAACAACATCAAATAAAAACTAGCTTACAAAAATACTGCTAGACTAATGCTCCAATCTCTAAAAGTTAGGTAACGTACCTGAAACTCACTCTTGCCCAGGGACTTCTATTTCCACTGCCCATTCTAATCTAAAACACCATTTTCAAGGCCAGGTGCAGTGGCTCACACCTGTAATCCCAGCACTTTGGGAGGCCGAGGCAGGTGGATCACATGAGGTCACACGTTCGAGACCAGCCTGGCCAACATGGTGAAACCCTATCTCTATTAAAATACAAAAATCAGTTGGGCGTGGTGGTGGGCACCTGTAGTCCCAGCTACTTGGGAGGTTGAGGCAGGGGAACTGCTTGAACCCACGAGGTGGAGGCTGCAGTGAGCCAAGACAGTGCCACTGCATTCCTTCCTGGGTGACAGAGTGAGACTTCATCTCAAAAAATAATAATAAAAAATTAAAAATTAAAAAAAACATTTTCTTAACCGATCTCTCAGTGGCCATGGGCTCCCTCAGTATGCTCTCCATATTAGAGCCATAGTAAAAACACATATCTAATTAGGTCACTTGTAAAAATCCTTCTAGACTTGGCCTCTCATTGCCCTTGTCAAAGATTTGACGTTTTATCCGGGCCTACAAAACAACATGATCTAGCTCCTATTCTCTAAGCTTCAACACTTACGGCCCACAAGCCTTCTCTCAGCTTCTCAACAGTACTTTGCGGGGCAGATGTCAAAGGGAAACATCATAGGCAATAAAGGTACACGAATGTAGCAACACTTTCAACCTTACCTACCTGTGAGTGGGGGAACACTACGCTTTAAATAAAAAGCCGTAAGTCCTAATGCTGGTTCTTTGTGCAAATCAAATTCCTTATCTTAATGTCCTCACCTTTAAAGAAAGGAGACTCGCTAAAAAGATTCCTATTTGAATCTTCAAGCTGTCTGATTTCATAACTCTTTCACTACTTATTTTACATGGAGATTCCAGATTCAAAAGTTCTACCCTAATCTCTAAACTGATTTGGTGCATCAACACTAACTTCAAATATTGCCTTTTAAATTCAGGGTCTCCACCAGGCATTTGGGCTCTTTTGGAAAAACAGTTTCTCCAATAAAGTCTAGATACCCTTTCGACAGTCATCCTTTGGTTCACCTTTGTTAAAAGCGTTATGTACTTCACTATTCAAACACCATTCTGTTTTGAAAGCTCTGTCTCAGACTCAAGTTATTTATCCTACTAAAGTAGCCTTTGAATAGGTTAGTGTTCTCTTAGTACTGGCAGGGAAATAATTTAGAAGATCATAATCCTAAAAATGCAGAGTCAGTCTGGTAAAGACACACTGTCTATTTGATTTCCTGTCATACGTATTGGAAGAATAAGTTAGTATATAGAAATGGCTTATAATACTCTGAAATTTTGCAGCGATGAAAACATATACTTAAGCTATTAATTATTTTAAAAATTCCTGATTTAAAATTTTAGAAGTCACCAAGTAACTTAAATTGTGTCAAACAGCTAATAATATCACCCACACCTTCAAATTCTGAACCAAATGTATAATTACTCCAAAATGTCCTGCCAGGCAAAATATATTTTGAGAACTTTGTTGACTTACTGTCCATTTGAATTTATCCATGGATTATGCACCTGTCTTATAGTAAAGAAAGAAAATGTAAAAAACACATGGAATGGGCTAAGAATCCAAACATCTAGGAAAGTCTAAAAAGAATGGTCAATTTTCATCACTTAAATGTTTAGTATATTTCTAGAGATTGAAAACACAAGACTGACTTTTCAGAATAAGCTGTAACTTACAAATTGATATCATGTAATACATATATTTTAAAAACATTTCTTTGGCTAGATCCTTATTTTCCCTGTTACGTTTTACTTTTGACTTACAGAAATGACTACCTGTAACCCACTCAAAATATGGGTTTAAAAAGTCAGTACACTCACATATTATCTGAATAACAAACAGTATTTTGTTTGATTACTCATCTCCTATAGAGAAAAACAAAAATTTTCTCAAAAAACCATTTTAGTTATTAGTGACTTTGTTATACAAAGCATCCAACTTTTAGTCATTTCTTAACCAAAAAAAAGGATGCTCTAAAAAAATAAACTGTTATCATAGTAATACCTCTATTAATTAACACATCCACACGAATACAATGAAAATCAATATTCACAATGATGATCCTAATACATTGCAAGACTGAGTAGTACCAGCAAAGGAATATAAATTAACTATAATTTTAGGATCACAGTTGTCTATCACTGTATTCAAATGCTCCAAAAAGTAGACAATCTTTGGATGGCATGTATGGCAAACTGCAATGAAAACAAATGCTACAATATTTTCTATTTTGCTTTTTATCTTTTTGTAAGGATTTTTAAAAATATGATGTGTTTTGGAATAGATTATGCTTGGTGCAACATTCAAAATGTAAAGGCTGGCATACAATGAAAACTAAGTCTCCCTCCCACCCCTGTCCCCAATTTACTCAATGAGATGCAAGCACTCTTACTAGTTTGTCTATCCTTATACAAGGAATATGAGATATTCTGTGCTACATATGTATCAATCATGTATTTTACACAAATACATTCTGGATGTCTTTCATAGTCCATAACAAGGTGCCTACATCTTTTTTTTTTTTTTTTTTTTTTTTGAGATGGAGTCTTGCTCTGTCGCCAGGCTGGAGTGCAGTGGCACGATCTCAGCTCCCTACAACCTCCACCTCCCGGGTTCAAGTGATTCCCCTGCTTGCCTCCACTTTTTTAATGACTGCTAATGTAACTAGTTCTTTTTTTTTTTTTTTTTTTTTTTTTTTGAGGCGGGGTCTCGCTCTGTCACCCAGGCTGGAGTGCAGTGGCCGGATCTCAGCTCACTGCAAGCTCCTCCTCTCGGGTTCACGCCATTCTCCTGCCTCAGCCTCCCGAGTAGCTGGGACTACAGGCACCCGCCACTTCGCCCGGCTAGTTTTTTGTATTTTTTAGTAGAGACGGGGTTTCACCGTATTAGCCAGGATGGTCTCGATCTCCTGACCTCGTGATCCGCCCGTCTCGGCCTCCCAAAGTGCTGGGATTACAGGCTTGAGCCACCGCGCCCGGCCTGTAACTAGTTCTTATGAATGAATATTTGAGCAGTTCCTTCTTCTGCTATTACAAATAATGGTATAATCAATAATCCTGTATATACATCATTTGCACATATGCAACTGTATCTGTAATATAAATTCTTAGAGATATAATTCTTGGGTGACTGTGCATTTAACATTTTTAAAGTTTATATTAAAGTATTGTAACAGTTTCTATTTGCAATCTCTCATTACAAATAAAGCTACATATTTGCATAGGTTTAAGGTCATTTATAATTCTTTATCCATTATTCAACTGGGTTATTGTTTTGCTTTAAATACTTTTTAAAATAAACTTTTTATAACTTTTTATATATTAAGACTATTAGCTCCATTACATGAGCTGGAAATGTTTCTCCCAGTTTGTCATTTATCTTTTTTTTTTTTTCTTTTTTGAGATGGAGTCTCGCTCTGTTACCCAGGCTGGAGTGCAGTGGCAGGGTCTCAGTTCATTGCAACCTCTGCCTCCCGGATTCAAGCAATTTCCCTGCCTCAGACTCCCAAGTAGCTGGGATTACAGGCACATGCCACTACACCCAGTTAATTTTTGTATTTTTAGTAGAGTTGGGATTTTACCATGTTGGCCAGGCTGATCTCCAACTCCTGACCTCAAGGTGATCTGCCCACCGTGGCCTCCCAAAGTGCTAGGATTACAGGTGTGAGCCACCTTGTCTGGTCCCAGTTTGTCATTTATCTTTAACTTTACTTGTATTTTTCTTTATATGTAGTTTTTTTTTTTTTTTAAATGCTGTCAGATTCATACATCTTTTCTTTTATAGTTCTGGGTTTCAGGTCGTACTTCAAAGGCTTTCTGACTACATGATTAAAAAAAAATACATAAAAAATATCCCCCTACATTTTCTACTAGTAGCTTTATAATTTATTTTTTAATCCATAGAGCTTTGATCTCTGTAGAATTTATTTAGGTATTAGGTGTGAGGTAGGGCATAACTGTGTTTTTTTAGATGGCTATTCATAGGCCAAACACTACTTATTGAACAATCTGTCTTCCATTGATCTGAAATGCTATCTTTTTCATACATTAAATTTCCCAGTCTTTTTGGGTCTATTTCTGAACTTTCTATTCAGTTTGAATACCATGAACTTAAACAATGTAGATCAAAAAGATTTATAGCATACTTAAGTTTAAGAAACATAAGTTATATCATAACTATAGGAAACTATAAGATACAGATAAAGTATTTCCTCTAGATTTATTCCTATTTATTTCATTTAACAATAATTTATTTAACCTTCTCTTCCCCTGGCACATACTTTCTGTTTTTAAGGAGAAAGTTTCAAGTGGCCAGCTAAGAATTTCTCTGGCTTTAATCGAAAGGGATTTCTTTCACCCATTTTGAGTAAAGCGACTCCAGTTATTTACTTATTGTCATGGAGCTTCTGAGAAATTCGTTCTTACCCCTTTTATCTGAAGTTGGGAGGTCAAAGTATGATAAAATCTATTTAGCAAGCTGTCTAAAAATCACAGTTTGACGCCACCTACTCAAAAAGTACATAGCCACCATTGTTCTGCAGCCTAGATAACTTTTTATTTGCTTGATTCCCTTTTAACCACATACTGGACTTAAATCTCAGGTTATCTATATTCCTTTATCAAATCCCCAGGGACTCTCCCTGCCTTCAACTGCCCACCACACCCAGCACACAAAGCATGAAAGTCTTTTTTTCATCAGTATTAATTGTAACCATAATCAACAAGTCAGGCTGTGGGACATATGGCTGGTAACTGTGCACATGCTAACTGTGATAGGAAAACGAGGAGGACATCCTTTTACTTCTGTGGTGCTCTCCAGAAGTAAGTAAGGGAAGATTTCTGCCTGGCACAGTGCTCTGTACAAACATTAGACTGCATACCAAATTGAAATAGTTACCAACGACAAAACGAGTGTTTGCTGCTCTCAAATACCATCACATAAATGTTAAAAGAAGTTCAGAAAGTATCAAAAATTTGGTTTCATTAGTTTACAATTTTGAGCTAAATTACTGTTAAAAATAAAATGGTAAGTAAAAACTAAAAAAAAAAAAAAATGAATTGGTAAGCATCCGGAAATGAACAATTCAAAAAATGAAACAAACTATTTTTTACTTTATGGGACAGAAGATACAAATTTGATTTTCAGATCACTGGGGATACTTTAAAGAAAACTCTAAAATGTTAAGAGGAGATTATGTAACTTTGGTAAATAAACAAATATTAGGTAAGAGATGAAAAGAAAACAATCTCAAGAATAATCAATAAGATGACAATAGTAGGACAGAACTTCCAATGAAATAATACAGGACCCATCTTAACCTCTTAAATAAGTATGAAACTTGTAGATGTACCCTGAAGTAAGGATGTGGCCAATCTTCTTAATAAGAGATAATAAAGAACAGAAAATTTTTGCATTTTGAAAATCAGCATTTCTTCTTACCATCAATTTAATGTTGGTTTTTTTCAGCATTTCACAGTGTAGAGTTACTGAACTCAGATCTTATGATCTGACAAAATTTATGATAAGGGAAACACTTTGTTGCCCATTCTTTTTATCATATCTCACCTTTCTAAACAAATTCTTTTGGGGACATTTAACAGTACGCAGTTATCAATTGTCCTCTGTTGAGGACAACTGTCCAACTTCTCACTGCAGAGTGAGAAGGAGAGTTTAAAGAAGCTTTCAATCTATTATAATGCTTCAAGACAGAAACTAGAAGTTCTTATGTCCTGTAACTTTGCTCATATATTATATTTAAGAGGCATTCCATTTCTCATGCATCAATCTGATGTACGAATCAAATCTATAACTGGCACATAATACAATCTCTAATTGAGCCCTTTTCCCTCAGATCACTTATTCACTGCTGGCAACCGGCACATTTCAGAACAAATCTAGTAACTTTCAATGCCATCAACCTAAGATCCCTTGTTTGAAAATGTCTGTTTTTGAACTATGTGCCAAACAGAACTCTCATTCTCCTATCATGCATATTTGTGGCTGGGATGTGGTGAACTAACTCAAAGTTGTCAGGGACAAATACCATTGGCTCACCACTCCTGGTTTACTTCCTGCTATCACACCCAGTCCCCTTAGGGAGTTTGTTACTGGTGTGAAGTCTAACAAACAGTTGTCCCAAAGTCTGGTGTGGATTACAAACAAACTCTAAGAGTCCGTTTACTAACTCATTAAAACTCAAAGTTAATTTAAATACACCTAAATATTTGAATTCTAAACTTAGAGTTATATATTTAAAGTAATATAGAAAACCAGGAGAAACAAATTTAATAGAGTTAGCAACTCAGTATATATGAATGAAAGTTGGTGTTCTCCTTTTACACTTTTTATTATTATTATTTTTTTTGAGACTGAGTCTCGCTCTGCTGTCAGGCTGGAGTGCAGTGGCACAATCTCAGCTCACTGCAACCTCTGCCTCCCGGGTTCAAGAGATTCCCCTGCTTTAGTCTCCCAAGTTGCTGGGACTACAGGCATGTACCATCACATCCAGCTAATTTTTTGTATTTTAGTAGAGACGAGGTTTCACCATGTTGGCCAGGATGGTCTTGATCTCCTGACCTCGTGATCTGTCCGCCTTGGCCTCCCAAAGTGCTGGGATACAGGTGTGAGCCATCGCGCCTGGCCTCCTTTTACACTTTAATATTGTAAGAAGAATATGTTTGTTTTCATACTATCTGTTATAAAAAGAATTCCAATTATATAAATTCCCAGGATATCCAAATATCTGACTGCAGAATACCCGACACCACCAATACATGAACTCTGAATCTCCTCATTACAAAAATATAAATGATTGTATTTATTTGGCAATGAGTGTGAAAAATGATAAAGCTCCTAATCTTTGTAAGTTTTTTCTCAAGTCATAAAAAGGTTTAAGGCATTCTACTCACACCTGTTCTTTATTACAAAGCATTACAAATATTTTGCTAATTGATATAGATTAAAATCTAACAGAGAAAACACAACACAACCAAACACTACTACAAATTTGACAATGTTGCAATAAATGACGGTCCTAATTTTTCCTGATTTGATTATAATAAAATGAATTACTATAGCTCATTTTGTTGACTGAATAACTTACTTCCTAGGCTTATCCATAAAACAATCACGTATTTTTAAAATTATACATCAAACAACCAAAATGCAAAAAAAAAAAAAAAAGTAATGCAACAAAATATTAAATTAACAGCAATAAAAAATGGCACACTCTCATTTCTTAACTATAGCTAACAAGGACAGTGTGACTTGGAAGTTTTCATAGAATTAAAAAAAAATTTTAAGTAATAGAACTAATTCAACCTGAACAAAAACAATTAAAGAGGTGGGAAAGGCTGGGCCCGGTGGCTCAAGCCTGTAATCCCAGCAGTTTGGGAGGCCCAGGTGGGGGGATCACAAGGTCAAGAAATCAAGACCATCCTGGTCAACGTGGTGAAACCTTGTCTCTACTAAAAATACAAAAAAAAAAAAAAAAATTAGCTGGGTGTGGTGGCGCGTGCCTATAATCCCAGCTACTTGAGAGGTTGAGGCAGAATCACTTGAACCTGGGAGTCGGAGGTTGCAGTGAGCTGAAATCGCACCACTGCACTCCAGTCTTGCGACAGAGCAAGACTCCATCTCAAAAACAAAAACAAAAGAGGTGGGAAAGTGTAGTACTATCTCTTTTAATATGATCTATGTTTCTTAAAATTCCTTTATTTTAATATTATTTCTAAATATTATTCAGAATAATAGAATCCTATCTCTAGGAATTTCCTAGTAACAGCAAAAGGACAGAATCATAGTCTTCTTCCATATAAGACACAAACCATAATGTCTATAATTTTATCCATCAAATTTTCCCACCATGAAACACAGAGAATAGTTAATCCAGATCTTTGGATTTTATTTTGGAATTTGCTTGATTTCCATGTATTCAGACAGACATATATGCGAAGAAACTGGGACAGATGTAAAGAAGGCATTAGAACACGAAAATAACTTTTAGAATTGATAAATACAGAACCTTACATCTTCAGTCTGAACCAGACAGTTCATAAGAAACAAAAAGAAACAAGAAAAGCAGTGCCAAATTCTACTTTTCAAGGTTGGAAGAACACTATTAATGATTTCACTGCTTCCTGTTTATCTCAGCCACTGCCATCGACCCCTTTAAGCTATCATTCTATCAAGATGCCCAGCTCGCTGAAGACATTCCTGACTCTAAGGAAAAAACAGTTTTTGCCACATACTATAAATCAAGTATCTTATTTTCCTGTATATGTTTATTTTCAGATGCTAACACATTTCAACCAAATAATCAGAAGTAAATTATAAACGCATTTAACATGTTTTAGGAGTGAAACATGAATTTCAGAGCAGAACTAGCATTGATGATATATAAAATAATTAAATGTAAAATATGAAACCTGAAAGAGGTGCTTTCAAGTTTGAGTATATGTGGTTTTTGTTTTCATGTTATTAATTTTTTTTCCAACTTGAAATCTCTACTACCTTTTCCTAAATATATGCCAAGTAACAACTTTTTTAAGTTTAAAAAAAAAAAGCAAAAATATAATTCAATCAAATAGTTTATGGTGTTTTGTCTTTTACAATTACATTACTAAATTTGGTCCCACAAATTCTCAAAAATAAAATGGAACAACTGTGAACTATACTAAATTAGTTTCATATTTTAGAAAGAGTATCCATTTAGTTCCTACAAAAAAAGTGGTTCTGTAAATATCAAAGGAGTAAGATCCTAATAACAATTATATTTGTTATCACGCACAAATCAGCTATTAAATGAAACTGAGAAGTAACAAAATCTGTTTTTGAGTTTTCATCTAAGTAACTTCATCAAAATTTTCCTGAAATAGTAATTCCTATATATTTTCTAGACTAGAAACATCTCACATCTACTCTGTGTGTGTGTGTGTATGTGCGTGTGTGTTGGCAGAAAATGATTTACTGAAATAAGACTCTATGTAAGGATTTTCAGTAATTAAATGCTTATCATAATCCTCGACTGGAAACATTCTCCTGTTGGAAAAAAAAAGGAAAGAAAATGTGGTACTAGTTTTTATCACATAAGAAACAAAGTAACCTTTTCTTGAATTCAAAAGTTGAATATAAACTTCTGTTAATGATTTGCACGAACCTTTGCAAGTAAACCTAGAATTAGAAATTCTATAAAAATAATGGTCACCTAATTCCACTAGAGAAAGGAAGGTCATCAAAAGAGATTAATGAAACATTCTCTACCGTCATTCACAAGGGTGCCAAGTTTTTCTTGAATATACAACGACTTAGAGTCCCACTGGAAAGTTGGGAAAAGAACAATATAAGTAATTTACTGAATCTCAATGAGTTATTTTAAACAATGGAGTCTTTCTTAGATAGATGATAGCTGCAGATAACACATAAAATGCCCTAGAGAGAGTGAACATGTCACAAACTGAAAGAAAATATCTGCAACACATATAACTAATGAAAATCAATATCCAAAATATGTAAGAATACTAAAAAAAACACACCACCAAAAACAGAAAAAAAAAATCTGGCAAAAAGTGGGCAAAGGTACAAACAAGTATTTGAGAGAGAAGTAAACAAAAAAAAAAACACAATCAACATACAAAAATATGCTCACCATCATTAGAATCAGTATCATACAAATACAATAAAATGAGACAGCATTTTACAACTACTGGTTGGCAAACCTTGAAGTTTAGATGATACCAAGTGGGTGTACCCTTATGCCCTGCTGGTAAAAACATGAAACAATTTAGAAAATAATTTGGAATTAGCAGTAAAGCAGAAAAATATATATACTTAATATTCCACTCCTAGGTATACTTCCTAGAAAGATTCTTTTGCATGTAGCCAGGAAACATGTACAAGAATGTTCAGAGCAGTATTATTTTGGATAGCTAAATATCCATTACAGATAAAAAAAATTCTGATAAACTTATACCATTGTAAACTACAGGGCAGTGAAAAATGAATAAACAGCCCCACATATCAGTACCGACAAATCTCAAAAACACAATGTTACATCAAAAAAGTATGTTGCAGAAGCAGATACACACAGTATAATTCCTTTTAAATACAGAATTTAAAAACATGCAAGAAAAACATTATTGTGGGTGGGATGTAGAGTGGTATACTTTCTAGAAGGACAGAGGGAATAAGAGACTCAGTATAATTAACTACATGAGGAAACACGGGGAATGCCATCAGGGAGATGGCATGGGGGTTTCAAAAAGAATGGTAATGTTAAGTTTCTTTTGCTGGGTAGCAGATACACATACATGTGTTCAGTAAATTAATATTCCTCACCTTTAGTATAAAAGAATGCTACATACTATACACATATCGAAGTTTTCCCAATTTTAAATATTGAAAAAAATGGGTACTTGTTCTTGAAAATTGTGGAAACCAGCAATGTAAGGCAGAAAGGAGAGGTGTGATGTGCCCAGAAGAGCAAAGGAGGTGCTCCCACTCTGAGAAAGTATATTAACGAAGTGATGTGTAGCTGCTACCACAGCATTTCAGCTAGTTTATAAGGGATGGAACATAAGCATAAGTTGATGGCTTTAGGTAACAATGAAAGGAAATTAAACAAAAGAGGAATACTTTCAAATACCTGAGAGCATGCACTGGTGGAAAAATGCCAAAGCAGCCTTTGAAACTGGTGTCCATAGGAGGGCAGCATTCAACTCTCTGCTCTGCCACCTACTGGCTTTATGAACCTGTGGAATTCCTTAACCTCCTGGGCTTCAGTTTCCTTACAAAATACAGTGGTAATATCTATCACATAAGTCTCTTCTGGATCAAATAAGAAAAGTAAAACACCTGACACAGCGGAGACTCTCAGTAAACACAAGTCCAATCTGAAGACAAAGTTGAATCAGACCTATCATGATAATCATGGAATGCTATTTTTAAAATGAGGGGCAGAAGACTCAAGTGCTGTACTAGGTCTCAAAGACACAACTTTCATACAAATGGCCCTCACCTTGAAGAAGATGTCTTAATATTAGTATTTATAATGCCTTTTAAGCAAAAAACTGTCTAATTCCTATTTCTCTCTTTCCTCCCATGACAAGAAAGATCTAAAGAACCATAGCTCATAACATGACCCACATGTGTAATTTGCAAATCAAAAAACTAGGTCGTAAAGTGTCATAAAGTAAAACAAACAAAGTTTAAAAACTGGAAGTGCTCTTTACTGTCTTATAAAATGTTTTTTAAAATTCTGATAAACTTATTAAAAACCACAAGTAAAATGTATTTTGAAAGCACTTCAATATCATTACACTGTAGTATACAATGTATATTAAAATGCACAAGAGTTTTGTGGTATCAACACTGAAAGTTAAAAAAAAAGTATACAAATAGGTGGATTTCAAATACAATTATTCTTAATACTGCTTTGGAGTCAGCTTTAGACTGTATTATTCAAAATATAATAATTGTATTATCCAAATTCTACACAAGAGTTTAATCATCATTTGTACCAAATAACACAGAATTTATTCTTTAAGTTAATTGCCCACAAATTGTTACTAGTAGACTGAGAAACTTTTTTCTCCCAAAAAACCCCACACTTTGGTAAGGTCAGTTACTTCCCATAGGCTCCAAAACTCTTAACATTTCCCCCCAATATTCTTCTATTAGAATTTTTGCCAAATAACTCTTTATCCTTTTTTCTGTATTTTTAATAGCTGTGCTATAAATCATAAGAATACATCTTTTTTTGTAGTTGCATTATTTTGTCATTTTCTAAGTCATGTATGATCAAAATATCATTTACTAAATTAATCTTTAAAAGTTTTACTCTGCTGCAATTATACAAATCCTACTGGTCACAAAACTAATAATGCAATTATAAACTAACACTTACCAATGTGAGAAATCAAGATTCATGGGGAAATCAAACCAAAAGCAGGACTGAAAAAATATTCACTATCTATTCTTACTCTCTCAATAGCATAGTTGTAATCAAGGGCATTCCCCTGCCATATTTAACTCATGCTAAATATACAATTCTATACAAATACTACAAAATGAAGTTCTACATGTACCCCATTAGTAAGAATTCATATATTAGTAATAATTCAAAAGTCTCCCAAAACATTGAGAAGTTTTTAGTTACACCATTCTGCCTTTTAATCATTATAACAGGCCATGATGTCCTAAAAAATAAGCATGTTTGACACGTCTTCAAAATAAAAACAAATATATTGACATTCGCACTATTTGCTTTTCAATTAGCTTCTTTTTTAATTAGCAAATTCTGAACTAGCCCATTTTAGAACTGAAACAACATAGCTCTTTCAATTGTAAAGAATTAAAAACAGTGTTCACCGATTTGAGATGGTTTGGAAAGCAGACGTAGTGGGATTACGCTTTCACACAAATCTTAACAAGGAATAGCCAACACAGTAGTTCCTAGTTAAGTAGTGCTATTCTCGGAATTACACTGTTTCTCATAAATCCTAAAGAAATATATCCATAGAAAACAGTCACTTTACCATGGTGATCTTGGCTAAGATGCTTAACCTCTAGGCCTCAAATTCTTTATCTCTAAAGATGAGAATAATAATAGTACCTACTTCATGGGGCTGCTATGAGAAGTAAATGAAATAGTATATGCAAAGTTGTTAGAATTAGATCTAGCACATAAGACCTTAAAATGTGAGCTATTGAGCTGGACATTTTATTTATTTACTTATTTTTATTTTTTTGAGCAGAGTCTTACTCTGTCACACAGGCTGGAGTGCAGTGGTGTCATCTCGGCTCAAGGCAACCTCTGCCTCCCAGGTTCAAGTGATTCACCTGCCTCAGCCTCCTGAGTAGCTTGGATTACAGGTGCACGCCACCACGCCCAGGCAATTTTGTATTTTTAGCAGAGATGGGGTTTTTTCACCATGTTGGTCAGGCTGGTCTCGAACTCCTGACCTTGTGATTCGCCTGCCTCGGCCTCCCAAAATGCTAGGATTACAGGCATGAGCCACTGTGTCCGGCCGAGCTGGACATTTTCTAATAGATTCTCACAACTCTAAAAGATATCTGGTTTTCCATATAAACATCTAGGTATTGCACACATTCATTTTATAAAAGATGTCTTGGTTCAGTAAATAATTGCATTTGTCTAAGTGTCTGTTGATGGCTGAAGGGATAAAGAAAACGTGGGACTTCTGTTTCCCACTACTGAGGCACGAGGTTCCAGTGTTCCAACCCAGTGAGAAAACGCAGACTTTGACTGAAGAGGAGACCCATGTAATATTTGAGAAGACTGTGAAATGCATTAGGGAGAATTTCTAGCTGCTGGCTGAGAGGCTCAATGGCACCTACTGTTCTCGGCTGCACAAAGACCAGGTGTACTATGTGAGTGAGAAGATTCTGATGCTGGTGCCGATATCTGATTTCCCTGGGACCTGCTTCAGAAAATTCACCAAGACCCACAAGTTTCAGTTGCACATCACAGCTCTGGATTATCCTGCACCCTATGCCAAGTATAAAATGTGGATAAAACCTGGAGCCAAGTATAAAATGTGGATAAAACCATATGGGAACGATATGTTGAAATCTGGTCTGCGTCAAATCACGAAAAATACTTCTGGCCAGGAAGTGGTGGTGGCAGACATCCGTTTGGGTTTTGGGGTGGCAGTAACATCTGTGCAAGACTGCACAAAAGGAGACCCCACCAATTTGTGGTATTTCTTCAAGCAAACATGGGTGAATATGTGCGGCACAAAAAGACGTTGACTTAAAATGAAGTCACTGCAAGGACTCACAGTGGTGTGGAAAGGCCCAGCTTCGTTTCTTGTGTTTGCGTGGATTCCACCAACGGGTTGAATTTTGTCAACACTTTAACCTCTTTAGGTCTTCTTAGTTTATATGCTATCCATCACTGACAAACACAGGCTGGATTCTTCTTGTACAGAAATGGCTCAAAATTGGGGTTTCAGATCTTTGTGTTTGTGACTAAACATTCTGTTTCGTATCTGAATCTGAGGGCTTCTTGTTCTGAGTAACAGATTCCGAACTGTTGGAACTAAGGATAAGAATGCTTATTGTTATCTGTGATAATACTTTGTTTTCCAAACTCATGATAACAGCACATGGGTTTTCTCTGTTCTTTATTAATATGAAAGATAGATACTGCCATATCAGAGCAGTAGGTCACATCTGAGATTTCACAAATGAAATTTGACTGAAATAATAAAAGCAATTTATAGTAAGTGTTATGTGGTGTGGAAGAAAAACTTAGTTTCAAACCCCAGTTCTGCCACCTACCAGCTAAATGACCTTGGATGAGTCATTCAACTTTAATAAGCTTCATTTTCTTCTTTTAAAAAAAAAAACCCATAAAACTTAAGAAATAGCTATAACCATCTACCTAAGAATGGTTTTTAGAATTAGAAGAATCATAATTATAAAGCATGTAACACAGTGTCTGGAAGATGACAGGTGTCAGCCCCCTTGTCCTTTAAAAAAAAAGCGTGCATATTACATACATATACACAAACACATAATATTATTCAGCCTTAAAAGAAGAAGAAAATTCTGCTATTTTTGACAACATGGATGAACCTAGAAGATAATACGCTAAGTGAAATAAACCAGACACAGAAGGACAAATACTGCATGATCTCACTCATACGCGTAATCTAAAAAAGTCAAAATTCATAGAAGCAGGGAGTAGAATGGTGGTTGCCAAGGGCTGTAGAGTGGAGGGTCACAGGGAGATGGTGGTCAAGGGGCACAAAGTTTCAGTTACATAGGATGAATAAGTTCATGAAATCTAATGTACAGCATGGTGACTATAGTTAGAGATACTGTACCATATACTTAAAATTTGCTAAAAGAGTAGGTCTTAAGTGTTCTCATCAATGTGATGGATATGTTAATTAGGTTGATTATGGTAACCACTTAGCTGTGTGTGTGTGTGTGTATATATATACATTTATGTATACATATATCTGAAAATATATAGTATACCATAAATATGTATGCTTTTAATTTATCATTTATAACTCAATAAAGCTGGAAAAAAATGTTTTAACCTGAATATTTGTGAAACTATGACCAGGGATGGGTATGTTGATCCACAGTTTATAGTACTGCCAGCAGCATATATATCAGGGGAAAAAAAAGCTTTTTAATTGAATTAAAGTCCAATGAGTCTAGAGTAAATATTAAATATAGCTTGTGCAAAATGTTTTTGGTAATAGAAGTTATACTGTTCATCAAGTAATGAAATGGAATACTACCTAAGATTTTAATGAGAAAAAAGTTCATTCTGTCCAAGCATAACTTTGCTGAGTAATAAGCAGAACTGAGGGCTCTACCAATATTATCTAGAGAACTCACAAGGAGTTGTTAGATAAAAAGTGGGGGTTTATGGATGCTACAGAAAAAAATTGAAATATCATTTTCTAGTACTTACTCGGATTAGTATCTCTTTCAGCTCTAATATTTGTATTTTAATGATACTGATGCAATTCTCAAATTTTCATTTTATAAACTTGAGTATTCTAAAATATCTATCTAATACTCACAACCCAAATAATAACATCTTCCCCCTTTAAGGGTCATATATGTATTTCCATTCAAGAGAAGATGCTAACAGGTAGGTTGAGCAGGGAAAGAATTAATAAATGGTATCAGTAGTCTGTGAGCCCATTTATTTCCTGGAATATAATATATTTTTAATACATTGAAGAGGTGAATAAATCAATGTATCAATAAGTAAATGGGATATAGATGAGTAAAAGACAATGGGAAAGTGAAGCATAGCTATGTCTAAAAAGTTATTTGTTGCTCTGAAACTGTATAGTTCAGGTTTCTGAGATATTTAAAGAAATCTCTCTAAATTCCAAAGATTCTGGGCTCTTCTTCTTTTTCTTTCCATCTCAGGCCCAACCTGAACCTACCTCTTACATCTATATCTTCCTACCATGCCTATTTTCAGAAAAAACTGTCTTTGAAAAATCTTTGAAATTCTAACTTAGTAGCCAGTAGAACAATTTAAGGTACACACTTACTAGAACAACAATTACAGTTATTTTCTTTTGTGAAAACTACTTTGGGAAGAAGTTGTTGATACTAGGACCTCTACAAGAATTCCGGGTTATTATTTTAAGGTAAGGAAAGGTTTGGAAAGACTCAGGTCCAAAGCAGTACCATGCAAATGGTCCTATCCTTGGGCATTCACAAGCACGAGGCAAACCATCCACCTCAATAAACATGGCAATCTGGTGTCCTGACACTCTCAGTTCCTTCATTCAGCAACATTTATAAGGTCTAGGCCTTGTAACAGGCACTACTTGTATAGAGTGGAATTTCAATAATAAATAACCCATAGTCCTTGAGTTACATTCAGAAAAGAGTATAAAGTATGAGAAAACACTATTTCATGATTTGGAAGATAGATCCACACAGACACTAAAGAAGCCAGAGGCCATAAGAGGCTTTGGGGTCTGGCGTTTATCTCCATGAATCTACAGCAAGAAGTAGCTCCTGCTCCAGATTCCTAGAATCCAGCCTGGCAACTAGTACACACAGAGGGTCAGAAAAAGTCTGACAATCATTTGAGAAGGCTGTCTGATATCAGAGATATTTACTTCTTGGACACCAGTATGGTCATCATCACCAATCACAACTGTGGAGCATTCCCAGGCAGTTTTGCCACTTGATATATGTGTCATTTAACTTTCCAAAGTTCCTAACATAAAATTAAGAGAAAGCAGGGGAAGATGACAGCATGTCCAAACTTCTGCCTGACTGGCATCGTAAGTGGCAAGAGTTATTTTTGACTCATAATTTATTAAAGATAGTAAGAATTTCAGCACTAATAAGATCACTGGGGGAAAAAAACCACTATTAATGTTTATTATATCTCTATAGTATATACATTTTATTTTCTATTTGTTACATTTTTCCTAAATAGCAATTACCTTTAAAATATGAAAGAAAGTAGGCAAGGCCGGGTGCGGTGGCTCAAGCCTGTAATCCCAGCACTTTGGGAGGCCGAGACGGGTGGATCACGAGGTCAGGAGATCGAGACCATCCTGGCTAACACAGTGAAACCCCGTCTCTACTAAAAAATACAAAAAAATAGCCGGGCGAGGTGGCGGGCGCCTGTAGTCCCAGCTACTCGGGAGGCTGAGGCAGGAGAATGGCGCAAACCTGGGAGGCGGAGCTTGCAGTGAGCTGAGATCCAGCCACTGCACTCCAGCCTGGGTGACAGAGCCAGACTCCGTCTCAAAAAAAAAAAAAAAAAAAAAAGAAAGAAAGTAGGCAAAGAGGAAACCAGGGTGCAAAAAGGCCAGGCGATCTGGTCAGCATTACTGGTGGGCAAGAGGCAGGAACCAGGGACAGCAGGAAGACTCACTAAGCATCTTTGCACTGTTAGGGGAGAGGTTTTTTGGGTGAGGTAACACAATTATTTGATCAATGGCTAAACAGACAAGGGCCCAGCATTACTGGGATGTATTTTCATTGTTAATATGATTAAGTTAAATAGCTGCATGAGTATCCATTTTGGCGATGGGTTTCCTGGTGGTCTGTGTTGCCACACAGACCCTACAGGTACTTAGGTGCCCTACGGATACATAATATTCTACAGGTACTCATGTACCCTACAAGTACTTTACTTTGTACACTATAAATGGTGACTGTGGAGTTGTTCTCAAGTATGATAGTAAAGAGAGGAACAAAGAGATCTAAATAAAAATTGTTAGCCTGTGACTTCTCTAATTAACACTTTAATTATCTATTTTATTTCTCCTTCCAACTTAGCAGAAACTGCATGTGAAAGACGAAGTTGTAAATAGAGTAGGAACATATGTGAATGGTTGAGAACCCATTGGGTGGCCAAGATCCTTGAAGATCTTAGGTCAAGGGGCCAAGACATTCTATATTTTTAACTCAGCTGGGTTACTATGGAAAGCAGGTGATGTCATTAAGCGCTTGGCACAGAAAACTATGAGCTCTTCAAGTAATGTAGCAATTTGTGTAAAACGGAAAATAGAATATAAAGCCCTTGTTAAAACTTTGTAAATGACTCTCAGTTTTTCTTGACCTGACCTGACGTTTCAGGGGTTTTTCATAAACACCTGTTTTTATGCATGAATTTCTCTTTTCAAACCCTCAGCAGGTATCTAACCACTAAACCACATTAGACTATTTACACAAATAGATCATTTTTAGCTTCTGGACTCTATAATAGCACCTAAGAATGTTCTTTTAAAATTTTTTCAAGAGGAATGAGGTACAGCAAGGTGGTGGTGGAAGGTGCCCTGACTAAACTTCTTGGCACTTTTCCCATTTCTACTCTAAAAGGATGAAGGATTGCCGGGCGCGGTGGCTCAAGCCTGTAATCCCAGCACTTTGGGAGGCCGAGACGGGCGGATCACAAGGTCAGGAGATCGAGACCAGCCTGGCTAATACGGTGAAACCCCGTCTCTACTAAAAAATACAAAAAACTAGCCGGGTGAGGTGGCGGGTACCTGTAGTCCCAGCTACTCGGGAGGCTGAGGCAGGAGAATGGCGTAGACCCGGGAGGCGGAGCTTGCAGTGAGCTGAGATGCGGCCACTGCACTCCAGCCTGGGCGACAGAGTGACACTCCGTCTCAAAAAAAAAAAAAAAAAAAAAAAAAAAAAAGGATGAAGGATTAGAAGAACAGGAAAGTCAGTATCCTGCCAGACCGAGGGGTGAACACATTAGCTCTGTCGCTGGTGTTTTCCCTCAGTGGGCTCTCTCGCCAACAGCTTGTCACATCAGAAATGTAACTCAGTTAAACATTAGGCCAGGGGATATGCATAATAAACTAGTTTCCTTGCCTGAAGAATGAAACCATTGATGTGGATGACCTTTCCTGCCCCTTACTGCTGAGTCTATGAAAGAATAATAATATTCTGAATAAAGACGTATGTACCTTAAAAGAAAGTTTTGCACGAAAAAAAAAACTCATAAGCAAATTAAAAACACAAATAAACTGGGAGAAATATGTGAAAACTGTATCACAGAACAGAGATTTAAGTTACAGAACATGTACAGGAAAAGCAGGCTAGAGAAATGGTCTAAGCTATATGAAAAGATACTCAACCATGCTTTTAGTAAGAAGAATGAAAATTACAACTAGACTGAAATTCCAATTTTCACCTCTAAGGTGGACAAAAATTAAAAAGCTCAAAAAAATCTAAAGAACATATCCTGTTGGTGATGCTGAGGGGAAACAGGGCCATGAATCCCCATTCCATGACTCTCTCTGAAAGATATTCAGGCTATATATACACCCACACACCCACAAACAAAGTTATTCACTATGAAGTATTTGTGTTAAAGATATGGAATCAACCTAAATATCCATCATTGATAGACTGGATAAAGAAAATGTGGTACATATACACCATGGAATACTATGCAGCCATAAAAAAGAATAAGATAATGTCCTTTGCAGGGACATAGATGGTGCTGGAGGCCATTATCCTTAGCAAACTAACACAGAACAGAAAACCAAATACTGCACGTTCTCACTTGTAAGTAGGAACTAAATGATAAGAAGCCATGGACACATAGAGGGGAACAACACACACTGGGGTCTTTCAGAGGGTGGAGGGTAGAAGGAGGAAGAGGATCAGGAAAAATAACTAATGGATACTATGGTTAATACCCGGGTGATGAAATAAACTGTACAATAAAGCCCCATGACACAAGTTTACCTATGTAACAAACCTGCACTTGTACCCATGAATTTAAAAGTTAAAAAAAAGTATTTGTATTAGCAAAAGACAGGAAATAACACAGATGTCTATCTATAGGGCAATGGTTGAAAAAACTATGGTGAATCTATACAATGGAGTACTATGAAGCTGTAAAAACGAATGCAGACTATCTTTACACAACGTTATGCAGTGATCTCCAATATAAACTGTTATATTCAATAAAACTTCAGGTTGGGTCATGAAAAACTGAGTCATTTACAAAATAAAGTATGTACATTGTGATGTCATTCACTTAAGAAGCTGGGAGGGATATTAATGAATGATACATTTTTTAATAAAAAGGATAAATCAAACCAATTTAAAAAAAATAGTTACATACAGAAGGAAGGTGAAACATAGGATGGATAGGTCAGTAACAGAGGCTACTCTTCTCTGAATATTCCTTGTTTTATAAATTTGACTCAGAAATATACAATGTTTGCTGGAGCTGGTTTATATTGGCCCTTGGTGAACGTTCAGGTATTTTGTGATTGGGTTGTCTGGAAACGGACCACACCACGGAGATCAGCAAACACATTTCCTTCACCCTGAAGTTGGTTGTTAAACATTTATCAGAACACCACAGAAAACATATGTACTTTAGGAAAGTATGAAACAAATTAAATTTAAAAAGAGCATTCCTAAAAATCGAAAGCAAAATGAAACAAACCTAACAGTGAACTGAGTGGGTAGTATTACCACATTGAATCAACTGTGTCATGTGACTTCACAGTACAGTAATGCAGCTCTAGTGAAAATACCAAAAGTATTGCAAACATAATCAAACAGCTTCCATTTTTTTCAATGTTCTGGTATGAATATTAGTATTTTTATTTTGAGAAATTGTGAGCATCATGGAATAAACAAATGAACAACTATGTTACTGGCATGAGTACGGGGTTTTTAGCATGGGACCAAGGAGCTACAGATACAAGATTGAGGTCATTAAGTAAACACCTGTGGTCCTGAATGTGCATTGGCTACATCAGTAAAAAGTTATCATGTCTCTTATATTTAATGAACATCCTGTGCATACATTTCTTAGCTCTGTTCACTAGAGAGAATGACCAACCCAGAAGCAATGTGCGTCCCTAGGACCCAGACATCTAGGCACTCAGATTGTGGTTTCTATTTCCCACAAAAGAAACCAAGAGTCTGTGGAGAAATGTCATATTGTAGATCTGGGCCAGGAAAGGTATAAAATATTAGAAGGAAAGAAGCTATTAAAAAAAAAAAAAAACAACTACTGGGACCATGGTCAAAAGAACTCACAAGCCAACTGGAAGAGGAGAGGCTCTCACTGGCCAAAAATGGGTAAAAAATTCTGAACAACAGTAAGATTAATAAGTGCCATGAACTGAAACACATATAATACATTATAAACTCAATGTTTATAATGATACTCAAATACACACACCTCCCTCACTACACCTGTGGAGGATGCTAGGAGCAGCTTATTGTTCTAAATGCTGGTAAAGGCATTTCTCCTGCTTTTTCTATACACACTGTACTTCAGGGTAACCAAATAGTTGATGAAGGGGTGTTTTTCTTTATAGAAAATATCCTAGCTAATAAATAAAATACAAATGATAAAATCAGAATATCGCCATTTTATAACCTACAATAAAATATTGACTCTAGGCAATTACCAATGTCTGGTAACACCAAAGAGACACCAACAATTAAGGGCCTCCTGACAGAAGTATATCATTGACTCTCTATAAAGTGTTCTTGACAAAAAATGTATCTGTGTGTGTTGTGTCTGTGTGTGAGTAAATGTGTGTATCTCAAACCTGAAATCAGGTGAAAACTCTAGATTTGCCTACCAATCTCCAGAGCAGTAAATTAAGTGATAACAAATTCTAGGTAACAGGAAATCGCATGAGATAGATGACAGTTTTTCAACACATAAACTGTAAGGGAGTAAAAAGTGGCACAAGACACCTAGCGTAACAGGTACTTTAGTCCATTTTACACTGCTATAACAGAATGCCACAGACAGGGTGATATATGATGAACAGAGCTTTATTCGGCAAACAGTTCTGAAGGATAGGAAGTCCAAGAGAACGGCACCAGTATCCGGAGAGAGCCTTTATGCTGTAGTATTGCATGGCAGAAGGCAGAAGGGCAAAAGAGGGCAAAAGTGTGCAAGAGAGCAAAAGGGGGCTGAGCTTGCTTCTACATAAAGCCCACTCACAACTACTAACCCATTCCCACAATAACAACATTAATCCTCAGGAGGGCACAGTCCTCACAACCTGATCAACTCTTAAAGATCCCACTTGCCAAAACTGTTACATTAAGGATTAAGTTTCCAACACATGAACTTTGGGGAATATATTCAAACCATGACCACAGGGATATATGAATCAATGGCAATTCATGAACCTAATTTCAACGAACAATTTATCAATCAATAAAAAATATACATGGATATGTATGTGTTTCTATATATATAATCTAGACATGTATATATACATGTTTGTGTGTATACATGTCTATATATGTATGTGAACTACAGCATTTGATGATATTAAGAAATAGCTGATTTTTTAATATGATGATGACATTGTTTTAAAGGAAAAAGACTCCTTATCTTCTGGAAAAATATACTGAAATATTCACAGGTGAATTGATACAATATATGGGATTTACTTCAAAATCTGGAGGCGTGGTGAATGAAAGGAGAACTGAGTGACAGTGAGTTGAGATCAGTTTGAATGATAGGCATATAGGCATTTATTGTAACTATCCTCACTACTTCTATAAAAGACTAAAGTTTTCTGTAAAAAAGTTTAAAAAGCATATGAGCACAAGGAACAAAAAACAATGTAACTAATATTAACAAGCTGATGACAGAACACTGATATCAGACTACACATTCTAACTTAGGAGGCCATCATGATCACCTCAGGAGCTTTATAAAAATACAGTCTTTGAACCACCACTATCTTAATGAACCTCAAAGGCTGAAGGAATTGTGCCATTTCCCCCAGGACTGCAGAAGTGGGGAAAAGAGGTTGAGAATCACTGTGTAAACACTTTAAGGGTATAGAATATATATTATTCACCCAGTATTTATTTCAATGCCTAACACTTAAGAAGCACTTAAGAAACATAAGATGAATTAATTAATGATCCACAGATGTGCAAATGAATAGGCAAGCTTAATAGTAGCTAATTGATAGATGTGAAAAAAATCATCAGTCATATTTGATATTTTAAAAAATCACTCAGGTTATAGAGTTTAAAGAGTACGGCTCTCTGTTTTGAGTGGAATGGGTTTCCTTCACAAAGCCACAGACTAGTCACTTCAAACAGCTACAAGTAAACACCCAGAGTAAAAATAGTTTTAAATACACAATTGGGTGGGGTGTGGCTAGAAAATATTCTGATTCTACAATCTGTTTTGGACAAGACAGGGCTTCTTATGTGACTAACAAAGCAAACAGCAGTCAGATTCCTTGTGCTGAAATAAGTACACTATTTGCAAAAAGGGTTGAATGTCTAAGGCTTATTCAATAAGGACACCGCATTTTCCAAAACTAAAGGGGAGTATAGAATGACAAATACCCACATATATTTACATATCCCTAAAAGAGGACATACAACCTCCCAGTATGGATTTTTCTGTGTCTCTAGTAAGTACTAACTGGAGCCAAGTCTACCGTCTGACCATGGAGAACAGTAGAATACCTCAAGCACAAGAATAATCTAATTTTAAAACTTGGAGGAGCTTAGAAACCACCTAGTCCAAACTTTCCATTGTGTTGATTAAAAAACAGACATCCAGAGAGGTTAAAGTAAAAGGCTCTGAAAATTGTTGCAATAACCACAGATGAACAAATGGTATACATGGGGGCATAATGCTATGTATTAAGAGCTGAGAATTAGTCTTCTGAATGTTCACATGAATGACAATTAACAGGGTATCACTCTCAATTATAAGCAAATAGGAATATGTGTGTGCATGTGTGTCACCACATATACACACAAAATACTAAAACATATGTTTTTAATAATTCCTTTCAAAACAAATTCTTCAACCTAGCATTCAAAAGCATCCACAAAGTTACCTCACCTACTTTTTCAAAACTGTGTCCAAATGAACCATAAGCCAGTAGAAGGCAGGTGTTTTCTCACACTTATCTTTTGTAGTCTCCTACAGATGTGGCAGAGTACATATTATAATTACAAAAGCTATTCCATATATAATTTCCAAATGACAAAAGAATGATTATAATATAAACTTTCCTATTCTGTTATTCTGAACTGCTATAAGAAACACCTTATACATATCTATGAGTATTATACAGAGACATATATAACAGTGTAGATTTTTAAAAATATGGCAACCAATAAAAGGCTTAAAAGTGACAGGACAGAGGCAATGAGATGCCTTATCCATTTACATTTCCACAAAGGGCTATACAAAGCTCTGTTTAAAACACAGAAAGTTGCTTGCAGGGGAGGGAAAGGGAAAAGAAAAAGGACAAATCTTTATTTCATTCACTGGTCAAACTTTCAATTATTTCAATTATTGATGAGTCCTGAATTCATGCTACTTTAATTCTGTGGAGGTAGAAAAATGATGTGGCTATGCCTGTGTAAGGAACTGTCTTTCTCAACCAGTTCACCTGTATAGGCAATTTGATTTTGACTCAAAATGATGAAATTTAAAAAGATAAAAAATTTGGACTCTCAACTTCCCATCTTTATTAGACTTTTTAGGATCCTAAAAACTTATTTTAAAGGTTTCCTAACATTGTTAAACAGACTCTAACTACCGAAATTGACAACAATAATGTTTACTTCCATCTTTGAGGAAAAAATATTTCTAATTGGGATGATTCCTAAAGGAAACTGCAAGTTAAGCCAATAATTTTTTTTTTTTAAACTGAAAGCCAAGTTTGAAGATTTTTTTCTCCTGAAATAAACACAGCAATCTTATGTAAATTAACATAATATGAGATTATCAAATTAAGGGGTTTTTGCAAACTCTACTGCAACTCTAAAGTAAATCCGAATTTAAGCAAGAAAATCTGAAGTCATTTACTGAATATAGCATAGTGTTGTGAATGACGGATTTAAATCCTTCAGGATAATCATATTGCTAACTGAACTATCAAATTCACTCTACTATTCAAATTTTCCCTGTCTGAAAAATTTGAAGTATTTAATATGCTATCATATTTTAAATTTCTCTTATTAACTTCTGAAGGCTTACACTAAAATTCTGATATGCAAAACAACATATCTACATTTTCACCATTTTCTTTCTTTTGCGTAAGCCTAAAAGTAATTAAGAATTGGGGTCAGCTATTTTCACAAAAATTTATGAACATTAACAGACACATTGATAACTTTATGTAACAACTCAATAATTTAGATGACAGTTTAAATCCACTACCCCTTTCAAGGAATTCTTTATCCGCTTTTACGTACTACCAAATATTATATAATATCAACCAAACAACATAAGAATGTGCTTTTCAAAAATAAAAAGGGGGTATCATCATTCTGTCATGAACCAGCCTAAACACTAGAGTAATAACTAATAAAATAAAATCACAGAAAAAGATAGTCTCTGGTTAAAACGATTAATATATATTTAAGACAAAGGGTTTATTTTTCAATAAGAAAACAAGGAAAAGGAGGGCCCAGCCTGATCTTGTGTGACTGCCCAATAGAACTTTCCACCATAATTAGTGCTTACCACCTTTGAGGGGAGGAGCTTAAGCTCAGGGTAACCTCATGCAGCAAGAGAAAAACAGTATAAATACCACTGAGAAGGTCTGGAGAGGCACCTTCTGCACTGCTCACCTGGGCAGAGGAGGCTTCAGAAAGCTGCCAAGGCACCATCTCCAGGAACTCCCAGCACCCAGGTAAGTGTATGCTCACTGGCGGACTTTCATGTTAACTTGCTTGGAAAGAAACTTCAGTAATTTAAGTACTAGAGTTTTCTCAAGCATTAGAAGTATTAAAGTGATTTTAAAAAATGGGTTTCTACTAAAATGCACTCAGAAACTTCCTATTGCATCAGTCTATAGATAATAGTCCTAATAAAACCAAATTGTAAAAATTTGCCCTAATCTGAATTTCAGTGTATTTTGAAACTATTAGATATTTCAGGCTGTGTCAAAGATCCTGGATTATTTAATACAGACATCCAATCCTAATTTCTGTTTCTTCTGCCTTAGGTACATCATTTTATTTTTACTTGATTACCTGAGTATAGCTTCCAAAAATAACTAAGACATATATTCACATAACTAAAAAAGGATCTCTCATTTATTTATGGCACATATTAGAAACATATAGGATAGGTTAAAAAAGTAGATAACTGTATAAAGAACTCATCTGTGAAACATGAGAATAACAAAATAGGTTAATAACAATGCTGTATAAAGTTATTCTTTTCTGTTTTTCAGAATCCATCTGAGAATATGCTGCCACAAATACCCTTTTTGCTGCTAGTATCCTTGAACTTGGTTCATGGAGTGTTTTACGCTGAACGATACCAAACACCCACAGGCATAAAAGGCCCACTACCCAACACCAAGACACAGTTCTTCATTCCCTACACCATAAAGAGTAAAGGTAAACTGAATTATATATTTTGTTCTATTAACAAGTTGGTTGCTGCCTTCTATAATCTTAATAATCTCTTTTACAAAATGTATTTAACTTCGGTGTTATTTTCAAACTTCTGAATTAGCCCAAATTCTTACAACAAAGTGATCTGTGAAAAAAGTAGAATAAGAATATCCAATAATTGCAGTAGAAAGGATATACTTGAAAATACAGTAGAAAGATATACCTGCAGAAAATTAAGAACTTTTGTGTGTAGAAATCTTTTTCTCAGATGCCGTTTTTGCACAAATAACTGCACGTAATCCAGAAATCTTGATCTAATCAAAATTAATCAAGTTTAAACATGTTAAGCTAAAAATAACTGCCAATTGTACAAAGAAGATAGCTGGTTTATTTAGCTGAATACTTAAACATTTACTTTAAAAACTAATTCAACTAGCTCACAAACAGACATAAAACTGAGTCTTATCAAAAATATTTCATGCTCACCCCAACAATGAACAAATGTAATTATGAGAACTGTCAAGCAGGCAAATGAAACTGCAATTCTCATAATTACTTACATATTTTTAATATAGTTTAGTGGTAAAATGCAGAGACTTAACTATAATGTACAAGCTGTGTGACCTGAGGTAAGTTACTTGTCCTCTCATGCCTTAGTTTCCTCATTTGTAAAATAAGGAGCAGCTATCTCAAGGACTGCTGCGAAGTTTAAATGAATTAATACCTGTGAAGTGCTTTAAGCGTTGCCATTACTTCTACTACTATTTCTGTTACTCCTAGTTTTACTTCTACTACTTTTAGCTACTAATATAGCCTTCAATAAGTTAACTTTCTTCTTGAATCTGCTGCTTATCTGTCCAGCTTTCTTGGTTACTCTTTGAAGAGTACTGAGACAATACATGTAAAGCACTAAGGTTCTCAAAGAAGGGCAATTTCTAGGCCTCATATTCACTAATTTTATTTAATAGCAAATGACATGACTGCCTATAAAATATCTACTGAATGATATAAACTAACTGTAGGCTTCAAATTCCCTTTCCATAATATTTTTAGTTATATATTTTATATTGTAAACAAAGCTAAGGATATTTGTTACAAACTTAGAATTATCTTTTTAAGAAGAAAGATGGAATTTAAAATATTTCACAAAAGGAAACAATATTTGAAAATAAATGCATAGGTATACAACAGATACTTTCGAATGTCTCAAAATATAAATAAAAATTTTAAAAATTAAAAGCTAGTAGAGAAAAAATAAAAGACACAGGGACTTTCTGCTTTACTTGAAGCAACAAACACAATTTGAAATGCTATGACAAACAGCACTGCACTGGATTCAATAGTTTCTATGATCACAAATTCAGACTTTTTAATACCTTAACAAGAGCATAATAAACAGTCTTGAATTAAAAAGAAAATGCACTATTTTAGAAGGTTAAAAATACTTTGATCTTCTCTTAATATACTCCGTTATCTTGGCTATTTTTGCAGAACAAATGAAAATATCTTAACAAATGAAAAGTTCAGGAGTTGTATTTAAACTACTAAATCCACCTTAGTCTCTTTTTAGATGGCCACTCAACTACATTACCATCCATTGGCAGGCATTAATGCACTGTAACAAACACAAAAGCCCACAGTCTACACAAGTAAAACATTAAGTTGATAAAAGAAATTCAAAGAGTTACTATGTAATTCCTAGGCATATCTATCCAACACAGGTTAAAAAAGAGTTCTGTCAAAACATACTAAATTATGCTGCAGAGGATTCCACAGCTGCTGGGCAGATGCACGTGCCACATTCTGACACAACCAATCACGATTTCACTTTGTGGCATTTAAACAACTTAATAGTAGTAAGTAGTCATTTTACCTTGAGGATTGTGCCACCCTAATCTTGAATGAAGAAAAATTTTTCAGATGACAACCTAGAAACAGGGGCTGTTCCCCAAGCACTCAATAGAAGTCAAATTCTTTCTTGCACTGAGAAGTTAAGGACCCATTAAGGACAATCTTCCAAGTGACGAAGTTCGCCCTGTCACTGGAGTTCTAGCCTCGGATGATGCCCAATGCACTCATTTCCATTGACTTGTTTCTCCTCTTTAACAGTAAAACAGATTTCTAATCAGACTAAGACATCTATTTTTAGTGTGAACATGACCCTTATAATCAGATTCTGAAGCAAACCTCAATCTAACATAGTGGCATTTTAAAAAATGCACTATTTTATTCCTCCAACCCATTAAAAAATTCCATATTTGCAATATGTCAACATCCACTTATACATAATATAGTCATGTATGTACTCTACAATCAATGAAATATTTGTTAACATATGGAAATCTTTTACATAAATTAATTTTTCTCACAGTCTTTTTCCTGATGTCATTTTCTGAATATCCGTGAGGAAAGCTCTATGTTTTCAAATTGAAATATAACTCTAAGTAGTACAAGAAAAACCTACAGCTAAAACAATTATTTTTCTATTTCGGCATATCTGTTTTAATGATTTGCTCTGCATTTATATACACTAAATGTTTTCCAAATCTCAGAAACATCTTTACCCTGTGCTTTCCCCATACTTATGGCCCAGTAGCATTTTTCACATCACAGGCACTATGATTTTTAGTTTAAGTTTAGTTTATCAGGTCAAGTGAACTTACAGCTCTATGAAATCAAACAATATATATTTGTATTTAGGTAAGTACTTTAATATTATTTTATGTACTTCACCCATTATGTCTAATTCTCTAGTTCTTTGTTTCAATTTTAAGTCAATAATGGAGAGTAGAAGAGTTCACAGTATATTCTGAGGCAAAAGTAAATCAACCAAAATCTAACTTGTGTTCAGCAGGGGCAGGGCAGATATAAATCCGAATTAATTCTGTTTCTCTTTTATGTCTGACAGGGTAGCTTTGGGACGGAAAATTTTTATAGTTCTTAAACATTTTCTCACTTATTCTGCAATACTCTTTTTCTGCCTTTTCTGTACATGATTTTCCCAAAACAAATGTACTAAATTTACCTCCACTGCATTTATTTTAGAGGAATTCTTCAATCCCAGCTCATTTTCATGAGTCACTGTCATGGGATAAAAGTATTATGGTGGCCATGGTTTTGTGAAACCATCTTCTCCAGCAGAGTTTTTTAAAACAATATAAAACATATAATCTAAAACCATTTCAGACTGTTCTGTCTACATGGAATAAATGACGCTGAAATATCATGCCCCAATTCATATTTAATGTCACTAACCATCCCCTTCTATGGGTGGGTGTGTTGGGTGTGTCTTTTAGGTATAGCAGTAAGAGGAGAGCAAGGTATTCCTGGTCCACCAGGCCCTGCTGGACCCCGAGGGCACCCAGGTCCTTCCGGACCACCAGGAAAACCAGGCTACGGAAGTCCTGGACTCCAAGGAGAGCCAGGGTTGCCAGGACCACCGGGACCATCAGCTGTAGGGAAGCCAGGTGTGCCAGGACTCCCAGGAAAACCAGGAGAGAGAGGACCATACGGACCAAAAGGAGATATTGGACCAGCTGGCCTTCCAGGACCACGGGGCCCACCGGGACCACCTGGAATCCCTGGACCAGCTGGAATTTCTGTGTCAGGAAAACCTGGACAACAGGGACCCACAGGGTCCCCGGGACCCAGGGGCTTTCCTGGAGAAAAGGGTGCACCAGGAGTCCCTGGTATTAATGGACAGAAAGGGGAAATGGGATATGGTGCTCCTGGTCGTCCAGGTGAGAGGGGTCTTCCAGGCCCTCAGGGTCCCACAGGACCACCGGGCCCTCCTGGAGTGGGAAAAAGAGGTGAAAATGGGGTTCCAGGACAGCCGGGCATCAAAGGTGATAGAGGTTTTCCGGGAGAAATGGGACCAACTGGCCCACCAGGTCCCCAAGGCCCTCCTGGGGAACGAGGGCCAGAATGTATTGGGAAGACAGGAGCTGCTGGAGCCCCGGGTCAGCCAGGGATTCCAGGAACAAAAGGTCTCCCTGGGGCTCCAGGAATAGCTGGGCCCCCAGGGCCTCCTGGCTTTGGGAAACCAGGCTTGCCAGGTCTGAAGGGACAAAGAGGACCTGCTGGCCTTCCTGGGGGTCCAGGTGCCAAAGGGGAACAAGGGCCAGCAGGTCTTCCTGGGAAGCCAGGTCTGACTGGATCCCCTGGGAATATGGGACCCCAAGGACCAAAAGGCATCCCGGGCAACCATGGTCTCCCAGGCCCTAAAGGTGAGACAGGGCCAGCTGGGCCTGCAGGATACCCTGGGGCTAAGGGTGAAAGGGGTTCCCCTGGGTCAGATGGAAAACCAGGGTACCCAGGAGAACCGGGTCTCGATGGTCCTAAGGGTAACCCAGGGTTACCAGGCCCAAAAGGTGACCCTGGAGTTGGAGGACCTCCTGGTCTCCCAGGCCCTGTCGGCCCAGCAGGAGCAAAAGGAATGCCCGGACACAATGGAGAGGCTGGGCCAAGAGGTGCCCCTGGAATACCAGGCACTAGAGGCCCTATTGGGCCACCAGGCATTCCAGGATTCCCTGGGTCTAAAGGGGATCCAGGAAATCCCGGTCCTCCTGGCCCAGCTGGCATAGCAACTAAGGGCCTCAATGGACCCACTGGGCCACCAGGGCCTCCAGGTCCAAGAGGCCACTCTGGAGAGCCTGGCCTTCCAGGACCCCCTGGGCCTCCAGGCCCACCAGGTCAAGCAGTCATGCCTGAGGGTTTTATAAAGGCAGGCCAAAGGCCCAGTCTTTCTGGGACGCCTCTTGTTAGTGCCAACCAGGGGGTAACAGGAATGCCTGTGTCTGCTTTTACTGTTATTCTCTCCAAAGCTTACCCAGCAATAGGAACTCCCATCCCATTTGATAAGATTTTGTATAACAGGCAACAGCATTATGACCCAAGGACTGGAATCTTTACTTGTAGGATACCAGGAATATACTATTTTTCGTACCACGTGCATGTGAAAGGGACTCATGTTTGGGTAGGCCTGTATAAGAATGGCACCCCTGTAATGTACACCTATGATGAATACACCAAAGGCTACCTGGATCAGGCTTCAGGCAGTGCCATCATCGATCTCACAGAAAATGACCAGGTGTGGCTCCAGCTGCCCAATGCCGAGTCAAATGGCCTATACTCCTCTGAGTATGTCCACTCCTCTTTCTCAGGATTCCTAGTGGCTCCAATGTGAGTACACCCCATAGAGCTAATCTAAATCTTGTGTTAGAAAAAGCATTCTCCAACTCTGCCCCACCCTATAAAATGCATATGGAGGTAGGCTGAAAAGAATGTAATTTTTATTTTCTGATACAGATTTGAGCTATCAGACTCACAACCTTTCCCCCTGAAAAGTGAGCAGCAATGTAAAAATGTATGTGAAGCCCCTCATGAATTTCTAGTCAGCAGTCTTAACGCTCTTTAAGGTTTTCTGCAATATTTATCACCAAAGAAGTCCTGCTATGTTAAAAAACAACAACAACAGCAAAAACAAACAAACAACCATCATTAAAAAAAAAAAAAGAAATAGAGCTCTAAGTTATGTGAAACTTGATTTGAGAAACTTGGCATTTCCTCTTTAAAAAAGCCTGTTTCTAACTATGAATAACAGAACTTCTAGGAAACATCCAGGAGGTATCATATAACTTCATAGAACTTAAATACTTGAATATTCAAATTTAAAAGACACTGTATCCCCTGAAGTATTTCTGATGGTGCATTACTCTGAGGCCTGTATGGCCCCTTTCATCAATATCTATTCAAATATACAGGTGCATATATACTTTTTAAAGCTCTTACATAAAAAAGTCCCACAATATTGTATTGAAGTTCATCTGAATTGCAAGGTGCTTTCGTCAATGAATCTTTACAAACTTTTTTATGATTGCAGAGAAGCTTTTTATATACCCAGCATATAAAATAAATAAGAATAGGTATCTGACCTATTCTTATTTATTTAACACAAGTGTGATTAATTTGATTTCTTTAATTCCTTATTGAATTTTATGTGATACGATTTTCTGGATTTACAGAACATTAGCACATGTACCTTGTACCTCCCATTCAAGTGAAGTTATAATTAACACTGAGGGTTTCAAAATTCGACTACAAGTGGAGATATATTATTTATTTATGCTCTGTACTGTATTTTTATATTGCTGTTTAAAACTTTTAAGCTGTGCCTCACTTATTAAAGCACAAAATGTTTTACCTACTCCTTATTTACGACGCAATAAAATAACATCAATAGATTTTTACACTGAATTAATCTGAAAGCAGCAATTCGCTGTTCTCAACCATTCTTTCAAGGCTTTCACTGTTCAAAGTTAATAAAAAAGCAGGACAATAAAGTGGTGGGTGGCTTTTACAGTTGTCATGGACATGTCCCTCTATTGGGGATGCATCTTTATTCCCACAGACCCAACCATTCAGTGTTGACTGTGAAGAGGTACCCACAAAACCCCATGCAATCTGAGTCAGGGTCAAGGGCTGATGACTAGGGATAGAAAAATGACACAATCACCCCAAAGTTGTAATTTTCTCCTGGGAGGGAAAGAAGCAGGTGACAGAGAAATATGCAGTTTGAACAAATATTCTGCAGTTACTATTTATTGTCTTGACATGTTTTTAGTTATAATATTTAAAATTGTTTTGATGGCTTGAATTATACTTTAAAAAGGCAAGCAATCTTTTATGTCAATCAAAAGGCAACATTTTTTCCAAGCTGAAAAATACTACTTTTGAGCATCCATCATCCTATTAGTTGAATCAGGACAATGTGGCTCAAGTCACTGAGGTAACATACTATAAAGGCATCTATGTACTCCTTAGAGAAGCAATCTTGTATAATCCAAGCAAAGTTGTGATTGGAAAGGCAAAACTCTGGGCTCAAGATTGATGACATCTCTGCCCTCATTCTGGGTCAGCCAGTTTTGTTCCTTAAGCAACAAGAACAAAATTTCTGCTGGCAGACATTTTGCCCACCTGTCAATAACTACTACACTAATGATTACAAGTCACCAACCCTCATGCCCAAACCAGGAACAAGCAAAACTGGACTTCGATTCTAGGGAACTCACAGAATGACCCTCGTGGCAGGCATGGTAAGAGAGAGTGTAACAGCATAGCTTGGAATATGGGCAATTAGAGCCATGAAATCAGCACAAATAAAAGGACCTCTGAAAATGTAGGCAGAACCAACTTTATAATAATATTTAAGCTCAAATTAAATCCTAAGTAAGATACACAGCAAAGTACCTGCTTTCCAACTAATTCACTAGACAAACATAGTTTAACAAACATGTATTAGAAGGCCCTCTTCACGATACTCACCCTTAAAAGCTGACATTTTATAATTGTGTTGTATAGCAGCAACTATATCCTTCCAAAAATCAAATGTTTTTTGACCATTGTTCTGCTGAAAAACAATTCCAAATGTAACAAATGCAGTAATTCAGTTTTTAAGCATAGTGAAAAACGCTGGCAAACAATTACAATGCAGACAGTCCCTGACTTAAGATGGTTAGACTTATAATTTTTTTATTTTATAATGGTGCAAAAGTGATAAACATTCAGTAGAAACTTAACTTCAAGCACCCATACAACCACTGTTTCTCACTTTCAGTACAGTATTCAATAAATTACATGAGCTTTTCAATACTTTATTATAAAATAGGCTTTTTTTTGATGACTTTGCCCAAGAGTAGGCTAATGGAAGTGTTCTGAGTATGTTTAAGATACGCTAGGCTAACTATGATGTTCAGTAAGCTAGGTGTATTAAATGGATTTATAGTATTTTTGACTTAACGATGGGTTTATCAGGAAAAAACCCATCATAAGTTAAGGAGTATCTATATTACTATATTCTGAGAGAAGTTTATATTTTAGAAAACATAATAAAGTTATCATTCTTCTAAATGTGATTTTTAAAAAGAAATCTTCCATGAAAATGACTGCTACATATACACATACATATCCCTAAAAATTAATATAGCTCATATAGCCCAAATAAAATAAAAATTTCCACTCATTATAAAGCCTAAAAATTATAGAATATTTTTTAAACACAGCAAATTCACAGTGTTATATAACTTCTGGGATATCAGAATGTGTTATATAACATACTATGGCATCAATGGGACTAAGAAAACTGACATTCTAAAACCCCAAAAGCTAGTTACTTTAGAATTCAGTGCACACTTAACCTGAATTTCAATGTGAAAGAGCTGTAACTCTCAATAGAAGAGATGAATGAGGTTCCAAATCCAAAATGTAAATTGTTTTCATTAAGATTTTTTTTTAATCAGAAAGCAAATAAACATTACATTAAAATAAACAACCCTATGATCCTTTGCTTCCTTGGGAACGTTAACCAGTGACCTATCTAAACAAAGACAGACTACTAGATATTTATATCTAATTATACAAACTCCAAAATATTTAAAGACTGATAGCTTTGCTTGTAGTAACTACCAAAGGAGAAACTGACTCCATCTTGTGTTAATAAAGAGTTCTATAAACATACCCAAACTACTGATCAATGGAAACTTTCACAACACATAAATGTAATTCTGATTCATAAATAAAGCATTACTGTGCTCTATTATCAAAATGATAATTATTATTATTATTATTTTTGAGATGGAGTCTCACTGTGTCGCCCAGGCTGGAGTGCAGTGGCGCGAACTCGGCTCACTGCAACCTCCACCTCCCGGGTTCAAGCAATTCTCCTGCCTCAGCCTCCCTAGCAGCTGGGCCTACAGATGCACACCACCACGCCCAGCTAATTTTTGTATTTTTATTAGAGACGGGGTTTCACCATATTTGCCAGGCTGGTCTTGAACTCCCGACCTCATGATTCACCCTTCTTGGCCTCCCAAAGTGCTGGGATTACAGGCGTGAGCCACTGCACCTGGCCCCGAAAGCAGTTATTTTAAAAAGACATATGCATAAAGGAAAGTGATTCTGACAGATAAATCTGTTTTATGCTCATAGGTCTTAAGTTGTAAGTATAAACTAGTATAACCAGAGATCTATTTAATCTTGATATACAGTATAAAATAAAAAATTTATATTCATTAAATGATGTTCAAAATGGTGAATTGTAAAATTTCACCCAATTTTTTTGCTTTTATAGTATTTAGAATGCTTAAAGACATGCTGAATTTTCTTAATCACCTTTAACTTTTAATTTTGCTAATGAAACTATTTATTTTGCTAAAGAAAATGTTTTGTCCAGTTGCAAGTTCTGTATTCATTTTCTTTTCCTAAACTTTTGCACCCTCTGCTGGAGAACAGGTTTATTTTTCCTGAGAGAAAAAAAAAGGTCACTGCTATTTAATTTTCCAAAAATATTTTAAGCAAATTCATCATGTTTTTCTTTCCCAGTCACCTCTGAAACCACAAAGAAGAAACTAAGCAAAATGACAACTCAGAAGCAATATATAATTAGGTCCTCCAATTTATGACTGACTACATATCATAGTTTTAAAAAACGAGTCCCCACTTACTTTTGTTAAATAGTCCACCACCCTGGCACATAGAAGAGCTCCTGGCAGGTCAAAGTAGTTGTCGTAAAAATAATACTTTCCTGAAAAAGAAGAAAATTTTAAACTAGGAACAACATAATGCTACATGTATGTGAAATACACAAGAATATGGCTGAAGAGACACTAGATTTTGGTTTAATTATCTGAAGAAGCCTTCATTTCAATTCAAAATGGCGCCATTATTTGCTGTCACTGTTTTTTAAGAAAGATTTAAGCTCTGAGGGCACCACAAGAAAGTTAAAATATGGTATCTTGAAGCATTGTATTCGAAGATATTTTAGTCATCTTAAAGAACATAAAAACTAAAAAGGCTATGTGCAAAAAATAAAATAGAATATGAAAAAGCCATATGATGTTATCTACGTCACTGAATTTCAGAACAATCAATTAACCTAAGCCTGGAGTACCACGAAGTGCTCCACACAATAGTGCTTTTTCAGATTGGTTGGCTGACCCCACCTAGAGTACTGCATTCTATTTGAATGCCATTTAAGACAAATTTCAGTATAATGTGAAAAAAACTGTGGTGAGAAGTAGAATATAACCATGCCATGTGAAGACACAGTGTGCTTATCTTATAAAAACTGTAGAGTGTAGGACAGGTACATTCCAAGATTTCGTGGAAGAGAGGGATTTGGTTTATTCTGTATGACCGTAGGGTAGAATTACATTTGAGCCCTTCTTTGGCACATGTGACTTTTGGATCTGCTGTCCCTGAACAGACACTTTTGGTGACCCATGTCACATTCCCCTGGCCCACATCTCAACCACTTCAGCCACCATTTCAACCACTATGCTAACAGCACCATCCCACCTTGGCACAACTGTGTCATTCTCTTTCTCCTAAAGGCTCTGGAGTCCATGTGGCCAACTTCACACTTGGAACAGGTTCAGAAACCAGTAAATGAATGCCTTGCTTCCTGTTCCATGGACAGACAACTTTGGGAGGTATTCTTTGCACTTGTCCTTGGAAGTCCCAGCGGAGTCCAGCAACTATTGTTCCTATTGTCCTACCCTCTCATTCCTTCACTCCTGACTACTGGGATCAAGAATAACCACTGCTTTTGAGGGAACCCAACCTCATAGAGTTCCCTAGAGAATACCTGACACAAAGAAGAATCAAACAAAACTAATAGGTAAAGCCAGATTTTACATTAATAATAAGGTGCTTGAGTACATCATTATAATCGCCTGATTTTGATTCCCCCGTCCTCTCATTTGTAAGCTATGTATATGAGGTTACGGAACACACTTGGCTTGTTCTTTAGTGTTGACTAGGCACAGTGTTCAGCATATTCTAAGCACTCAATAGATGTTTGCTGAATGAATGAATGAATGAGTGACCGAGTAATCCAATAATCAAATAGATTACTTTGGAATGCAGAAGTATTATAAGGCAATTAAAAGAAAACCATATGCAGAAGCCAGGGTTCTGTTCCTCTGAATATTATTTTGTGCCTCTTACTTCTTCCCGTAAATTTATTTTAAAATGTATAAAAAACCCCCAAAGTTTTCTTTTTGTTAATTCACAAAATGGCTGTGTCAGTTTGTGTCCATTCCCTCAGTTAAAAATATTTTGGTTGATACAGTCTTCCTGTTTTTCACTCTTTCACAGCTTACATTGTTAGGGGAACCTCTCAGGCTCTTTTTAATTCCTAAGAAAGGTTAGCATGGCTTTGCCAGTGTGAAGAACCAGTGATCTGGAAGAAAAGGAAGACGATATGCCATGTGCTTTTCTGCCTCTGCTCTGCTATGCTGTAAGACTATATGACACTCCAGGACTCCCAAGACTTAGGACAGTGGGCAAAGCTTCCCAACGTTCATTAATCTGCACTTTGTCGTATCTCTTGGCCTGACACTAGACTGACCCAACTTCATGGCCAGCTATCTCAAGCACTGTTGAAGCAGGAAGCATCCCAGCATTGCCAGTTACATAACCTTGCTTTTCTCCTCCCATTCTTCTTCCTTTGTGGGTACTAATAGATGAAATTCAGTCTAAGAATTGAACTACTGCTGTTGAGTAAGGGTTGAGGTCTAATCAAATAATTCAGGGGGAACTGAATGAGAAGAGCTCATTGGTTTTCACCCACAATGCAAGAGGCTAAGGTTATCTGACTGTTGAACTTGGGCAGAATGTCCGCTGTGTGGACACAAAGGGGCTTGTTCAGCCTTGAGCTGTTAACTGGGCCAGGCTGCTTAAAATGCCTCACCCAATACCCACACTGACACTATACCACACGAAAGCTTCAACCTCTACCTCTGTATAGAAGAGACAGCTCATTGCGAATGAAGTGATTAGTGAGCCCAGTTCAACAAAACAAGCCTCTGAATCAAGATCAAGTCCCATAATCATGAAGTTTTACACAGAGAAAAACTGTTCCCCAAGAAGCTACTACCAACCCTACTCCCTTTGTCTTAGTGGCCATGGTAGAATGGCAAATGAAGGACTGAGGGGAAGGGAACAATTTATGTTAACAAAGGTTCTCACTTTTGCAAAGGTGGTATTATCTCCGCTCAAAGATGAGAAAACTGATGCTAAGAGTGACTTAGTACCAGAGTCACTTTATCCATCAAATAACAGAGCCAATATGATCCAGGACTGTTTGGCACCAAGCCCCTTGTGATTTCCACTAGACCAAGCTGTTTCTCCATAATCTACCATTTGGGGAAGATAAGTTCAAAGGGACTTGCTCTCTGGAGATCAGCTGGCAAGGAACACTATTCTTATGTTAGGTCAACAACCTGGAAAGAGATTATTAAACAAGTTGTCATTAAACATCTCTACATCCATCAGTGCTTTAAATTTCCTAAACGTACTGATACGGAATGTACTTTACAACTCTGTTCTTAACTCTGAGGATTAACATACTTAAATGTAGAAGAAAGCTACAACTATAGAATCAACTGAAGTTCCTGAAAATAAAAGACTTATTTGGCAATGTTTATCAAAATTTTAAACCTGCATATCTTTAGAGCAAGTATACTTCTAGGAGTTTATCCTAGATATATGTATGAAAGTGAAAAATATACATTCATGAAAACATCACCACAGGCTTGTCTGTAATTGTGAAATACCAGACACAACATAAATGTCCACTGCTAGGAGCCTGATGAAAAAAATCATGATACAGGCACTGAATTGCAGAGCATCCCAGGGTTTAGAAGAACTAAGTGTACCTGGTGTGTCTGTGCTGATGCCAGACTCTCCAAGATGTAAATTGAAAAGAGCAAGGTAAATATATAATCCCTTTTGTATACCTTTAAAAAATAGGACAGCAGTTGAAGACAATTTACTCTTCCTTCTATTCATTTCTATAATATTTAAATTTTCTAACCATGTGCTCAGATTAATATTTAATATAAACAAACTTTAACTGGGCTGTGGAATCACAGGCCATTTTTTTCCTTCTTTCATATTTCTCTACATTGAAAAAAACTTGTATTATTCCTAAGTGCTAATCTTTAAACCAGAACAAGTACAGGTAAAAGGAGTGCCAATAAAATCTTTTGTGAACAGTATTTTGAACCATCTGCCAAACAGAAGTCAAATACACTTGGAAAAAATACATCCTATTGCTATAAAACAGAAGCTGCTCCCTTTTGCATCCTGCCCAGCAGGGGAAAGGGGGGTCTTCTTTGTCCTGACATCGAAGGTTTAGGGTACAAAACAAACAGGAAGTGGATGGTGGAGCTGCCTCATTTGAGTCATACCTGAGCGGCAAGCCATTCCAGTGTCCGACAAGAAGTGCTTCCATTCTTTCTTGCCATATGCCTCTGCCAGTACCTCTGGAGCCATCATCTTGGTGCCATGGCTTGCCCTGATTTTGGGAGAGGATGTACATTGCTCATTAATGGTTCCCTTGAATGCCCCTTCCTCTGTCATTGGGACTGTTGATCCCTGTTGCCACTGCAGCTAACAAATACATATAGTTTTTCTGTTTTCAACTAGGTGCCTCCCTGTTTAGGATGCTGTAAAGCATTTCTATGGACAGCTGTAGCACTTCACCGCTTTAATCCACCAAGTAGCAGGTGATTAGGAGATGCTCATTCTGAGGTCATCACTGGATAAGATACCACCCTTTTTTAGAGAAGTTGTCATTTAACTATACAAATAAGATGAACATACCTGGAACAATTAGAAAACAGCCATGTGGATTAGTGGGAAGCTGGTTCTGGAAGCACTAGAGAAAGAGGAGTAGGTACCAGAGTCAAAGCATGAGTCCACCGGGGCCACAGGAGGCACAAGAAGCACCTGGCACCCACAGGTGGATGACTGTGAGCATGCAGGACTGTGAAGACAAGATGAGGAGCAACCTGCCTACTCAAGGACACAGCATGGCTAAAACCACATGGGGAAATCAAAGAGGAATGTGGAAAAACAGAGCAACATGACAAGAAAGTAGGCATTTTCTGTGCTCAAAATACTGCTTTTGCATCAGTTAGGTCCAGCTAAGAGAGTCCTACGCTATAGAGAAATATGGTAGTTTCCCCTTATCTAGTTTTGCTCTCCCACAGTTTCAGTTACCTGTGGTCAACCTGGGTTGAACGATACTAAGGGCATAGTTCCAGAAACAAACAATTCATAAGTTTTAAACTGCATACCATTCTGAGTTCTACTGTTATATTTTATATTTTCTTACTCTATCTACTAAACTTTATTGTAGGAAAAGACATAGTACATATAGGGATATGTACTATCCGTGATTTCAAGCAACCACTGGGGGTTTTGGAAGATAATCTTCAAGGATAAGGAGGGACTACTGTAGTTGAAATGTTAATGTAGTTTATCATGAGAAATTATAATGATTGAGAGTATTATTCTCTTGGTGTTATAATGTGGTAACAAAATAATATGAAGGAAAAAAGAAATAAAATAAGAAAAGCAAATGGGGGAAAATCACAAATGGGCTCCCTTTTATAAAGCGGTTAACATTTTAGAAAGCTATATGTAAAGATCAAAGGATCCTGAATGGGAAATATGATCAGAAAAGGAACCTACTATATTGGTTGAAAGAAAGCATCAAGGAGGTATGCTAATAAATTCAGGAGAAACTAAAGGTTAGCCAGGACTTGGATGGAGAGAGACAGACCTTGTGTGAAGGGTACTGGGACAGGGACAGACACACAGAACAAAGAGAGAAAGAAACAAAGTTGTAGAAAGCTTTTCATTCTTTTAACTGTGGTTGAAGATAGCCAAGAACACTGTGAGAATCTGACAGTAAAGTTAAAGGTCAAAGACAAGGCTGCATTTACACGTACCCTATCTGTCAATGCCTGAGAAATAAACATGGAAACAAACTACAAAATACCAAAGGTGGGGCGACACCTGCTGTAGTTAGATGAGCCTTAGGGGAAGGTCTGGGGGAAAATGTGAAGGGTGTTTACATCATGCAAAAAGAATGATGCATCAACAGAGAGCATATATTACGGGCCTGGGAGTTCTCTCCTTTGATTCTGATCCTGTTTGTATATGTAATAAATGATATAGCTTCATGGCCATGTTGACTTTCCTGTACTATTAGTACTGGAAAAAAAACAGATGCTCCCTCCCTGGTGCCCTGTGAGAGACAGAGCAGTGACAGCAGCTGCTTCTGGACTGCTTGTCATACCCTTAGCAACAGTTGAGAGGCTGGGCCCACTCAGAGAGGAGAGAAGTAAAGAAACTCAGCCTGGAGTGTGGGAGGAGGAAGAGGTTGATGAGACTTGGAACAGTCCAGAAAAACTTCCAGAAGGAGCTAGGACACAACATGACCCCCGCATGACAGGGCCAAATTTGGATAAATGGAGAAAGAGAGGGTGGAGGGTACAGACCACCAAACCCTACCCAATACCCATTCTTTCTTCCTTAACAAAAATAACCCCAATTTTATTTTAGGCAGCTACATACTCAGCTAAAACAGTGTAATTCCTGGGCTCTTTTGCCAGAAGGAGTGGTCAATGAGATGTGGCAAGTTGTAAACTTTCTATTGTATGTCCTACAAATATTTCTAATGAGGTAAACATAAAGGAACTAGACCTTTAAATCTAATGCTCACAAATTCATATTTAAATGGCTCAAACAATTCATACAAAGACATGCAGGCAGACAGATAATCTGTCATCTGATTAATTAAAATATTTGTATTTAACCCATACTGTAAGGGTCATACGCCACTCAGTAATAAAGTGTCTCAGAGAAGATACAGTTTTGACTTCACAACTAAGTTTTATTACCTGAGAACAGTGCCATTATCTGCAAGTTTAAGGAAGTTCCCATCTTCTAGATCCAATGCCAAACCTTTGCAACTGAAATAGGAAAGTTTGATTATCAATCGATTCATATATTTAGCTAACCTAAGAAATGACAACCTATATTTTCCAAACATCATAATGCTAAAAAGGTATTCTCTCACCTAGGGGAATGGTATGTTAATCACACAATTAAGAATATCTAAGAACCGTAAAATTAAGTATCTATCACTGAGCAGGTATAAAAGGAAAATTGTTATGTAGGCAAATAAGGACAGCATATTTAGTTTATAAAATCTTTAGGCTTTTCAAAACATAAATCTAAAACTCAGAAGAGAAAAAAAGAACCTGAACATCATTCCATGACTTTGTTAAACGTCACAAATGTTTTCCACTAACACACACACACACACACACACACACACACACATTTATATTCTACAAGTTAAGCATTTCGCCAGTCTTTCCTACACTCTAGAATTCGTCTCATTTTAGGTCAGGTTACAAGAACTTGCTCTCTGGACAAGGCATATTATTGAAAACCACTAAAAGAAAGTCAAATACTAAGTTTTATCTCCTTTACTATAAAAGACTTGTGGGATTTGGGGAGAAAAGTGAGTACAGATTCATTATTATGAATAATAAAAGCAAAGTGGTATAATGGCTACCAAATACTAAGGGAATTAAACAAAAAATGGCAGGGTACTTTAGAAGGATTATTTACTTTTGTTCAGGGTAAAATTTCCAGAGTCAGTAATTTAATACAGTAACATATTACTGTTTCTTCCTTTTACAAAAATGATACATCAAAAAAGACTAATCAAATATCAAAAGAATGTATACTAGATCAACATAATGTAGGTATTTTTCATGTGCTTTAGGATTGTTATTGATTTTATTTATTTATTTTTGGAGACAGGATCTCACTCTCTACCCCAGGTTGGAATGCAGTGGCATGATCAACAGCTCACAGCAGCCTGGACCTCCTGGGTCCGGGCAATCCTCCCACCTCAGTCTCTCCAGTAGCTGGGAATACAGGCATGTGCCACCACACCTGGCTAATTATTTTTTATTTTTTGCAGAGTTGGGGTTTTGTCATGTTGCCCAGACTGGTCTCCAACTCCTAGACTCAAGCAATCTGCCCACCTCAGCCTCCCAAAGTGCTGGGATTACAGATGTGCCACCACGCCTGCCTGGTCTGATTTTAAACTGAACAATTTAAAGTGGCTTAGGATATTTGTTTGTTTTGTTATCTAAATGAGGAAGACAAAGGAAGCTTTGGGAAGTTGGGAGTCCTAACCCAGGAAGGGAATTCCGCAGTAAGAGTCTTAGGAATGTCGATCTAAATGACAGAAAACCAATGGTCTTAATTCAGACTTACTCAAAATGTGATGATTCCTCCTTTTCTCTTATAGTTCTTAAAGGATAGTAAGCCAAACCTTTTTCTTAAAGACGTAAATTTTAGAAACAGTTCTCACTAACCTCTGAAGCTATTATGACAAACTTAAGCTATACGAAAATATCCAAATTAGTCACATAAGGTCTTAGCTTATTTTCACATTTAATTAGGCAAGTCTAATTTTTTTAGTTTTTAAAGTGTTTAAAGCAGAAAACACTTTAATTCATTAAATACAAAACTTTTAATATAGAAGGCATGAGTCCTTTGACTCAATTTCACATTTCACATTCTGTCTTCATAGAAGAGAAAGCATTACAGTTTTATCAGTAACAATTAGAACCACAGGAGATGTACAGACTTAAAAAACAACAACAACAACAAAAAAGAACTTACCAGAAATCCCAATCCTCTGGGGTCACACTGAGCAATTCCTTATCGTACCCTTTCTCCTTAACTAGGAACTGGGCAAAGCTATTATAAATGAGCTGCAAAAAAGGGGAAGAAAAACAGATTAAATATAACACCCACTACTCATTCTTAATGTCACAGACCTAAAACCCTAATGGAACTGCTGATGGGGGCAAGTAGGAGGAAGGAAATATCTGTAATTGTGAAGTTCCGCATTTTAATTCTTCACAAGCAATTTATCAACTCCTGCATGCCCCAGGTAGCTGTCCCGTTCAAAATTATACCATCGGCATACAATTATACAACCAAAGACAATTATTAACCCTACTCCTGAATTCTATTGGGTTGGAGATCATAATTTAAGACTTGACAAAGCTTTTTAAACTTATTTAATACATCACTAAGATAATAAATATGCTGACCACTCTATCCATCCATCCTTGGTCCATTCTGGCCAGAAAAGCCCCAGGTTAAGGAAATCTCAGAGTGAAATACATATGGGGACCAGGCAGGTGATCTAAACAAGTCACGACGCCTCTATCAGATGTAGGAAATCATTCTTGTTTCTCCATACACACATACACAAAAACCATTAAAAAAAAAATACCTAAAGAAAAAGGACAAAGAAAGCCTCTGGAAGCAAGTACAATAATTACAATAATAAATACTCTGTTGATTGCTCACAGATCTTATTTCTCAACAACAAAAAATGCTGGGTTTTTGAGTAAAATATCTGTTTTTTAAGTGCTGGCTAACTTTAAAAGAACTGTACATACCAAACAAAAAGTGCACAAAAGGGTAGATGGCCCAACCTTGTTCTGCCTCGAAGTGTTCTTTGGCCAGTATCAGGGACACTTGAGCCTGAGCAGAACAGAGGTCTGAGCCAACCTGCACAGTGTCCAAAAGGACACACTGAACAATCTGACCCTTCTTCTACAGATATTAACCCATGACAGGTTTTGATAACATGTCATACTCTTAGGGAGAAGATGGAGTCAGAGGAGTGAGGGAAATCTCTCCTGGGTGGTGAGATTTACACTGATACTTAGATGTAGCAGTTTGCTGGGTGAATGCAGAGGGAATGGGGGGTGACTCAGGTTCAGAAACTGAGGGGACCTGCACACAGCTGGAGTAGCGGTATCAGGGTCTGAGTGTAAGGATATGAGCATGGAGAAAGCAAAGGCTCCTTGTCAAATGTCAAATTGAGTTGCTCCCTGTCATAAAGCTAATTAAAATCAGTATACATGTACTTCCATCCAGTGTAATGTGACCTTATCCAGGTCAACTGTTAATTGACCCACATTATGTTAACACTATATATCAACAGTTCTCAACCCTGATGGTGATTCAGAACCATAGGCGACCTTCTTAAAACTACCCAGAGTTTCCAAGTGTACATGAGAGAGGGCCCCCTCTGAAGCACAGAGAACACTGAAAACCACTGACCTGCGTGTCTTACAGATTTTCATTTACTCATTAAAAGGAAAAAACAATAAAAAATACACTGAGTCACTTTGTGGTACAAAGTACTATGGACAATAAAAAGTCCATATCATGATCCTGCTTATAAGAAACCAGTGCTGCAGGGCTAACAGATGTGAAGTGCTTAGAGCAGAGCCTGGCACACCAGCAAATCCAATTTAAGTATTTGCTATTATTATGTCATATGCTGCTAAAAACAAAACAAAACAAAAAAACAGAAACAATGCCCTGACGTGTGGCGCTTGCCCATCTCCACGGTGTAAATATTCCCACCATGGCCTGTTTCAAGCCACCAACAGCAGTTTACCTGCTTGCACAATTCCTGAATAGTTAACAACTGGCTTTCACAAGCCCCTAAGAGTCAGCTATTGTACACCTTAGATTTGCCTCTGGTTGAGGCACTTTTGAGTTTCTCCAGTTATCCAAGTGATTAGTCTACGATATGGGCATGTGATTCTAAAACACTCGAAATTTCCTGGAACGAAGGAGCCCTTTCCATCAGAGATGCCAACAGGCACAGCCACAGCTGTGTTCCTTACCTTGTGGAGGAGATTTTTATGTAACAGGAGAGAAGGGGGCCAATGGACAAGGAGAGAAGCAGAGAACAGCAGTGTGAAGAAAAGCAGGGGCATCTGTACTCTGAAACCCCTGGTCTAAGCAGAAGGCTTCTTGCAGTTTGTCCTGAGTCTCTCTAGAAACCTTCATGGCACAGGGCTCTCTAAGACATTCCTCTCCCAGCCTTAGCTGTCACCACCTCACAGTCTCTCAGGACTCATAATAATACATACTCTACAGCAGTTGCCAATTGGTACCCTGTGGTCCGTACGCAGCCTACAAATTATGTTTGGTTCCCACTTAAGGTTGCCAGATAAAATTTTAAAATGCCTAGGTAAATGTGACTTTCAAATAAACAACAAATACTTTTTGTTGGTATAAGCATGTCCTATGCAATATCTGGGACCCTGCTCTCCCACTCACACATTTACGTTAACTGACTGGCATCAGACTTCTGAGTCTGCAACCTTAGGAGAAACCACGTGTCATCCTCTCTTCTACAATGCCTTTCCAAGGCCTCATGTGAATGCCTACAAAACTGAAAGGAAAGGCACTCGCAGCTCTCTGTGATGCAGCCCCCACTGACTTCTCCACCATCTTCTCCTGAAACTTGCCACCTTTTGCTTGCACCCAGCAGTTCCTGGTGCTGTTGCTCACCTCGAGGTCCTGGCCTTTATTATAACTACTGTGGGTGAAGCACTCCTCTCCACCTCCTCACCTGCCAGCTCCAGGCATTCCCTCTGTGTTTTAGGGCACCATACAGACAGCAAGGTGGGAAGAAGCAGAAATCCACAGCCAGACTACCTTGCTCGGTTGCCCTGGATACACTTTCTTTCTGTGCCTCATTGCTCAATGCTCTCTTAACAGTGGCTGTGGTGATGATATCTACCTCACAGGGACGTTGTAAGGATTAAATCCATTCATAGAAGCGGCATGCTTATTAGAATTATGGCTGTATCATATTGTGTTATTAAAATACCAATTACCTATTCAGTCTATTTATTGAGCCCAGTATGCGCCCAGTACTAAGTTTGGCACATAGAACACACAGGAAACTGTCACAGATGGAGCTCTAGGGGAAGTCCAACAAGTAAACAGGAAGTGTTAATATCATGTCGTATGTGCTCTGAGGAATGAAGAAGGGTTTTGTGGAAAACTGAAGGTGGGCTTAGAGTGGAAGGGCAAACTTTAGAGGGCCAAAAAAGCTTCCTAAGGGGAACCATGTTAAAGATGAGGCCTGATGGGATGAAGAGCTTTTGTGCAGAGCAAAGAGGCCCTCCAGGTACTGGCAGCGTGCAGCAAGACCCAGGTCATACTACCCATCGCAGGGGACCAAGACTAACTCTTCAGCATTTTTGCCTACTGCGTAAGGCTGCCTGGAGGCCTGCGTGTTGATCTCTGTATTCTCAGCTCTAGCATGGTGCTCAGCACACTGTGGGACTTAAAAAAAGATTTTCCACACCAACCATGATCCAAAACTCATAGGTTACCGTTTTCAAGCTTTAAACATCACTATTCTCCAGGTTTGCAGTTAAAAAAACTCTTGTCTTTCAGAATCTTATATTCTGAAATTTTATGATCACCTATGGACAACACTAGCTCTAACATGACAGTGGTTTAAAAATATTCTCTCCAAATGAAGGTAACTAAAGAGGAGACACACAAAACTGTGATTCAGGAAGGATTTAAAAGGCACAGAGGGAAGGAAAACATGTATCAAAGACCTAGGGGAAGCAGTGACCGAAGAACCAAGCAGTAAAAAAGCCTTCTTAATTCTCAATGTGACTAAGGAAACCAGACCTGGAAGGTAAGAAAGCAGGAAAGTGTAACAGCAGAAAAAGGACATTAAAAAAAAAAAAAAAAATTCGCATCTGGGCATAGAAAACACACAAGAAATTCCAGCAGCCACTCTTTTTTGACCTTTAACGTGTACCTGAACTAGCGGGTGCAGGGACATCACCATAATGGGGTACAGCCCTGGCTGGATGTCTGCACCAGTGATCTAGAGTTCTACCCATAAACTGAGGTTTCCAAATGGTTTGGGTGGTAACCATAAAAGCAAACACTTGTCTTTGCCAAGGTACTATTCTAAGCATTATACATCTCTTACTCATTTAATCCTTGCAACAATCTTGTGAGGTAAATCCAATTATTAGCTCCATTTTACAGATGGGAAACTGAGAAGCAGCACAGGTTAAGTAACTTGCTCAAAGTCACAGAGCTAGTAACAGCGGAGCTGGTGTCCTATGTTAGGCAGTCTGGCTGAGGAGTCCTCGCTTTCACTACTGTACTCATAACCAGCTCTTTTTCTGTCTGGATGCTTAGATCTTGGACTAAAAAAAATCTGGTAACTTTTCAAAATTAGTTTCCTTGGGAATTGGGAAACCAAAGGAATAGTGGAGGGAGGGCAATTAATTTGAGAGTACAGGTCTGGAAGCATGCATACTCCATGTACCCCTCCCTCAGGGCGCAGTGAGGACCTAAACTTTGCAGGCTGTTGGTAGGACTGGAATGTATTCAAAGTGCACGGAGCACGCAGTCGATGCGCAATAAATATTTATTTTCTTCTCTTGACAAAAGGTAAAATGAGGGCTAAGATCTTAATGACTTCTCAACTAGTGTTCCGTCCAATACACTACGCTATATACTACGCATCTCTCCCAGATTGCAGTTTAAACACTGATGGGTGGTTGATCGTGCAAATTGAAAAATGCAGCCAAGAAAAATGCAAGTCCCAAATCAAGTGGCTGTGTCCACAATCAGCTTGTGTCCAGAAAGACATGCAGAGAAGTTTCACGACATGGGATCTTCAAGGACAGCCCCAATGCTCCTGACCCCGCCCCTCCTCTGCTCTAGAAACCGATTCCCCAGCACGATCTTGCGCAGTTTGCCCCTCCTTCGTTCTTCCCTACCTCTCTCAACATTAGCTAATGGCTGAGCTAAATGTGCCGGTCCCCAGGGCACTAGCGCGGAGCGGAGGCTGCACACTTCCGCCCCGTCTCGCCGCTGGAGGCCTCGCTCTGCGGAAAGACTCGGCCGCCGCAGGCCCCCGACAGCGCCCGCCGCTGCCCAAGCCTGGAGGAAACTCAAGCCCCAGCCGCCATGGAGGTTGCGCGCAGTGCGCCCCGGGGAGCCCGCGCCACTCACCGGGGCGCTCTCGGGCAGGTTGTAGCGACACAGAGTGTGGTCCAGGTCGAATCCGACCACGTCGCAGGCGGCCAGGGAGAAGTGCTGAGCCATTGCTGCGCGGGGAGCACGGAGGAGCCCCTCGGCCGGGGAGGGTGCAAGGAGCTGGCGGGCGGGACGCTGCGGGACGGGACCGGGTCGGACGCGGCGGGGCGGGGCTGCGGCTGTCAGGGCACCGGCGCGGCAGCCTCTCCCGCCTCCCGCGCCCTGCAGCACCGCCCCTGGATACGCTTAGCCCCCGCCCCTCGCGCGGCCGGCGTCCTGCGCCGCGGTCCGGAGTCAGGTAGTCAGCTCGCGTCCTCCTGCTACCCCAGCGCCGGCGACCTCGCTCCGTCCCGCAAGCCTGGGAACCCAGAAGGCAATAGGGGTCCAGGAGCGGTGCCGCTGCTGCACAGCTGAGACCTGTAGGCACTTAGCCCTTCCTACCACAAAATTAACCGGGACTCTCCATCGCCTTCAGGGCGCCTCGGAAACCAGGAGATCCTGAGGTTAGACTTGACCTTTTACCCCTGTGTGCGGAATAGTGTAGGATCATGGAAAAAAAATCATCCTCTAATATCCCTCTGACCCAGTTAGCCTGCAATTTGGAAGGTCTTTTCGCCCACGTGATCTTTGACAGTGGTTTAAACCAAAAACTTTGTATTCCTTGGTTTCCTAAGTGTAAAATGAGAGAGAGACCTTTCACCATTTCATACCCTGGAGTGCGTTAGAAAATAAATGTATCAGACCTCGTGAAGAACCATTTTGCAAGATGATACTGGTTATGGAAACCAATATTGGTTATTACTTGATCATCCTATTTTGTTATTGTAATGAAGAATTTTCTATGAAAGGACATCAGACACTTCATAGAAATATATAGAGTATGCTACAGAAAAAAGAAAACTTTTGTAAACCGGGTTTAAGGTTTATAGAGCACAAAATGATTCGAGTGACATTTACTTAATTCTCTCAAAAACTGTATAACTACTACCGTTTTAGATGCAGAGAAAGTTAATCCATTACATACAATGTATGCCTTAGGGCATTTAATTCTCTTCCGGATTTCCTGATGTGAAGGACTAGCACTTTGAGATCTTTATTACATAGTGCCTCATTTTAAAAAGAAAATACAAATCTATTATGTTTATATTGCTTCAGTTTTAAATCTAAAGGAACAGTGTGTCTAATGGGACAAATCAATAGTCGTGACATAATGAAAATATAATTGATTAAGAACTGCATTTAACCCTTTCAAATACTAATCCTTTTGAGGCTAATAGACCAGAGGATTAATTTAGTGCAATAGATAGTGCAACTGAGTAGGAGGACACTTATACCTAGTAGACCCATTTGAATAAAATTGATAACTTGTTCCATTATGATACTTAAAAGCCCCAAACAAATCTCTCTGGAATAGGAAAAGTAAAGAATCTTCAAGAAGATTGAGCTGTTCACTGATGAGTTCAACAACCATGTCTTCGATGTCTGTGAACCAAAAGAGAAAAGGCTGGATTGTTGGAGGAGCTGGAAAAAGCTTGTCGGCCCTGGAGCATTGACCTTGGCATTCTTCTCTGCCCCTTGCAATAGAGTGCTACCAAAGTCACACTTCCAGGTAGATGCCACGTTGAAGGGCACACGTTTCCTTGGGGAATATCTTGTTTCATGTGGGAGTAGGTGCTTTAGGTGCTTTAGGGACTTCCCTTAGTAATACAAATGTAATAGTACATTCATTTTAAGAGGGAAGAGTAGAAAAGGATTGTTTTTTGTTGACTTAGCCAAAACTTGTCCTTACAGAACCTCTTGAGTGTGCTGAATTGTGAACAGGAAATTGGGGGTGAGGGGAGAGAGGGAACCAGGGCACTCTTAAAGAGAAAAAGACCCCTGGGTGTATAGTCAAGTGGTCCTGGGACTGAATCTTGCCTTTACATGCACATCAACAATCTTATGTACTTGCTAAATAACAAATTATATATATTCTGCATGTTTACACAAACAGTTCTTGTGCTAGAGAGTCCACATCATTGAAACTTTGTGGGAGAATTTTGCAAATGATCCAATCCTACAGGCTTGTACTTTCTTGAGCCCCACTCACCTTTCCTTTCTACCTCAAACCTCAGTCTGACTCTTCCAGAAATATAGGGGATGGTTCCCTTCTCTTCTCCCATTCCCTACATAACCCTGAGTTTAAATACAAACACACAGTTTAATGGTTTGATAAGGCTTATTTCCAGATAAGGATATTTCATTTTCCCTGCACATTAAACTTCTATCACATTTACTGATAAAATGCCACAGCTCTTGTATTATCAACTACAAGTTCAGTCTTCTACTCAGGTACCAATTAATTTCTGTTTCTTTGAGTATCATGGACTGAATTTTGTCCCCCACTCATTCATGTGTTGAAGACCTAACCTACAATGTGTCTGTATTTGACATAGGGCCTTTAAGGAAGTAATTAATGTTAAATAAGGTCATAAGGGTGGAGTCCTAATCCAACAAGATTAACATTCTTATAAGAGGAGGAAGAGACACCAGCGTCTGCAAGCACAGAAGGCCATGTGAGGAGCCAGAAAACCACGGCTGTCTGCCAGGCATCATGCCAAGGTAGGCGGATCGCTTGAGGTAAGGAATTCAAGACCGGCTTGGGCAACATAGCGAGACCTGTCTCTACAAAAAATACAAAAATTAGCAGAGTGTGGTGGCAGGCATCTATAGTCCCAGCTATTCTAGGGGCTGGGGTGGGAGGATCGCTCGAACCTGGGAGGAGGAGGTTGCAGTGGGCTGGGATCAGGCCTTCGCACTCCAGCCTGGGTGACAGAGTGAGAACCTGTGTAAAAAAATAAAGGGCTGTCTGAAGCCAAGGAGAGTGGCTTCACCAGAAACCAGCCCTCACAGCACCTTGATCTTGGACTTTCAGCCTTCAGAACTGTGAGAAAATAATTTTTTGTTGTCTAAACCACCCATTGTGTAGTATTCTGTTAAGGCAGGCTGAGCCGACTAAGGCAGTTAATAAGGATAGTTGAATCAGTGTTGTGTTAAATGTAGGAAATATTTGCCATTTGAAAGATCTGTAAAGGACATGAACTTGGGTTTATGTTATTTGTTGACTTCATAAAGTTGGGTACTTTTGCTTATGTGTAACATTAATACCATGCTGTGAAGTTTTAGAAGTTTTAGTTTTTTTTTGTTTTCAGTATTTCATGTACTGTTTTTTCTTATACTTGTGAGTCATGTAATAATTTAGAAATATTCAGAAATAGGAAGTTATGTTACAACTGATTTTCTAGAATTGAATTTCGTTATTACAATGAACCTGCTTTTAATTGAGGTGGTACTATAATTTAGCAGTTTTAACCTTAGGTGTGACTTGTGATTAGCTAGCTTAAGCTTTAGACTTCATAATATCTCACTAACTGATCTTTTGTGAATTGATAATACTGTATTTTAACATCTATATTGTAAATATGATTTGCCAAACATTTTGGGAAAGGAGGGAAATGGCCTGTTTCTTTTTTCATTGGTTTAAAATATGCTTTTCTAAATATTCCTAATTAAATATTGTATGTTCAACTTTTTGTATAACCTAAGCCAATCTACATATCTTCTGTGGCACATATAATTTCTTTAAGGGGTAAGAAAAAAGTTCATTTGCTAAATTGGAAAAAAATAGGAAAAATATGTTTCTAAAAATAAAACTCTATGGCACTTAAATATTAGCCATTTAGCTACATAGAACCAAATACTTATTTGTAATATTGTGCTGACGCCTTTAGATGGCAGTAGTTCTGCATGAGGAATATTTTTCATTTTTTAAGTAATCTTAAAATCTTTACTTTTTTTTTTTTTTTTTTTTTTTGAGACGGAGTCTCGCTCTGTCGCCCAGGCTGGAGTGCAGTGGCGTGATCTCGGCTCACTGCAAGCTCCACCTCCCGTGTTCACGCCATTCTCCTGCCTCAGCCTCCTGAGTAGCTGGGACTACAGGTGTCCGCCACCGCGCCTGGCTAATTTTTTGTAGTTTTATTAGAGACGGGGTTTCACCATGGTCTCGATCTCCTGACCTTGTGATCCGCCTGCCTCGGCCTCCCAAAGTGCTGGGATTACAGGCGTGAGCCACCGCACCCGGCCAAATCTTTACATTTCTTAATAAAACATACTTCATTTTCTAGTCTCTTGATTTTCTACTCTGCTCTTACCACAAGAAAAAGAAGCCTACTTACAAATTTCACTGTGTTTTTTTTGTGTGTGAATTTATTTTTGATGATAGAGAGGGAGGATGTAATGGGACAAAGTCCTTTTAAGTCCAGAGTTGGTTCCTTCCGGTGGGTTCTTGGTCTCGCTGACTTTAAGAATGAAGCCACAGACCTTCGCGGTGAGTGTTGCAGCTCTTAAAGGTGGCACAGACCCAAAGAGTGAGCAGAAGCAAGATTTATTGTGAAGAGTGAAAGAAAAAGCTTCCACAGCATGGAAGGGGACCCGAGTGGGTTGCTGCTGCTGGCTGGGTTGGCCAGCTTTTATTCCTTTATTTGTCCCCACACGTGTGCTGCTGATTGGTCCATTTTACAGAGTGCTGATTGGTCCATTTTATAGAGTGCTGATTGGTCCATTTTACAGAGTGCTGACTGTTATATTTACAATCCCTTAGCTAGACACAGAGTGCTGATTGCTGCGTTTTTACAGAGTGCTGATTGGTGCATTTACAATCCTTTAGCTAGACACAGAGCGCTGATTGGTGTGTTTTTACAGAGGAGTGATTGGTGCATTTACAATCCTTTAGTTAGACACAGAGTGCTGATTGGTACATTTACAATCCTTTAGCTAGACACAAAAAAATCGCCAAGTCCCCACTTGACCCAGGAAGTCCAGCTGGCTTCACTTCTCAATCTCCCCTCTAAACAGGACACCCCAACTGCTATTGGGAATTGGACGATGACCGTTCTAGCTACTTCCTGCTGGATAGGGGCGAAGAAGGGGCCCTGCAGTTGTAGTGTCCTCCAGAGGGGAAATTTTTAGGCCAGTCAAAGGACCAGCAGGTCGGTATAGGGGTCCTCAGTAGAAGTTGTTAGTTGAGCTCATTTGGGGTTCCATTTGTAAGACCATCTGTAGCTTGATGGCCTTGATCCTAGAGGAAACAAATTTGACACGGAGGTTAAAAATAAAGGGCCCGAAGGCGAGTAATACCAAGATGGCTGTCACGGGACCTAGAAAGGGGAGAAGTCATGTCACCCAATTCCAGAGGTTGGTATAAGAGTTTGAAAGGCGTTGTCTGATTTCAGAAGCCTTTTCTGTAAATGCTGGGTGGCATCTCGTATTATCCCTGACTGGTTAGTGTAAAAACAACACTCTTCCCCTAAGAAGCTGCAAAGTCCTCCTTTCTCAGCAGTGAGGAGGTCTAGGCCTTGGCGGTTTTGGAGAGTCTCTGCTGCCAAAGAGGCTATTTGGGATTGTAGTTACTATCCTTACTGGATATATTTTGTTATTTCTTGCAAACTGTCTGAGAAATCCTTTGAGAGTGTGTGGTAGTAGGATCATGATGTACTTCCTGTAGCAGTGGCCATTTCTAACCCTGTAAGTAGGGGTATTAGTTGTATGGCCCTGCGTTAATGGACTTGAGCTTTGAGGGGCACTGATAGGGTCTGATTTCTGTAAGATTAGAAGTTAGGATAATACCTGTTACACTGTTAACTTTTAGCATACTTTACTTTTGTTGAAAACCTTGTAAGTTTGGGATTTTAATTTTTCTTTGCTAGTAATAAAACCTTTTTTAGTCCATATTAACTTAGAATTGGTATAGATGGCTCCTTCCTGATTCTGTAAGTACTTTAAGGTTTGGCTGAGTGCAAACAACTTGCAAGTTTGAGCAGACCAATTACTGGGCAATTTTCCTAACTCTGCTTCTAGAAGAGTTCCTTATCACTTACCGAATACCCATTGTGTCTGTTTCCCTTACTTGCCTGGGAGGAACCGTCTATTGTCCTGTCCTGAAGGGAGTTCCTCCTAGGTCTGGTCAGACATTTGTATGATAATTAATTAAGATTTAGATCCCCTTTTAGGAAACCTGCTGGGTTAAGGATTTTTGATAGGAAGACTATGGGTTGTCAGTGGCCTCAGTATTTTCGGGCTATGCCCTTGTTTACACTGACAACAAGGTGCTATTGGAGTGTTATGGGGTTACAGAGAAGAACTTCAATTATCAATTATAGGTTTTAAATTTACCCTGGCTTTTAAAGGAATAGGATATACTGTTTTTTCTTTACTACTTCCATCTCTCTTTCTTTCTCTTTGACTTCTTTGTCTCTCTCTTTCTCTCTTTCTTACTCTCTCTTTGTCTCTTCCTCTCTCTCTTTGACTTTCTGTCTCTTTCTCTCTGACTCCCTCTTTGTCTCTTCCCCTCTCTTCCTCTCTCTCTCTTTCTGTCGCCTTTCTCTCTTTCCTTTCTGCTGGTCTTTCCCTGCCTCTGCCAGCTGCTTATGCTGCTGTTCTCCCCTTTCCTTCCCCTTTTGATGGCTTCGGCAGTGTAAGACTGCCACCTCTTTGGATTTTTGCACCGCGTGCAATAACTCCATGGTTTCCTTGTGATATGTAATGGGAGTTCCCCCAAAAGTTAGGAACTCCCTTTTTTCCATATTGCAGCATGAACACGTAGGATTAGATAAGCATACTTACCATCTGTAGCAAAGTCTTCCAATTACAACTGGAGAGGTGGGAGAAATACCTGGTTACAGGCCGTCCCAGGATTCCTCAACTGGTAACGGCCCTTACAGGCGATTAATGCTGAGAAAGCCACATCAGTATCCAGGAGGAAGTCAATTTCCTGGCCCTGAATGGTTAAATGTACCCGGGGCTCAGTGAGGGTGATGACATGAGCTGGTGCTTGCTCCGGGCACCCTCAGTCCTGTTTTTGGATCATCTTGTTGGGGGATTCTGGCCCAGAGAACCTTTGTCCTCTGGGGCTGTGTGCCTTCCAGTGATTGCCTCGGCATAGTGGACATGGGCAAGGGGGCAGCTTGTTTCTTGTTGGACAATATTTTTAAGGTTTACTTGCAAACCACACTGATAACAAGCCCTGCTGGGTGATGGCCTGCTCCATTTTCTGTCCTCTCAGAACCACCAAGGTTTGTCTGAGGGCCATGACTAAGGCTGCAGCCTTTCTCTTATCTCACTTTTCCTTTTTGGCCTGTTCCTCTTGGTCCCTATTATAGAACACCGAGGTTGCCAGGTTTAATAATGCCTCCAGATTTTGTTCAGAGCCCAGGGCTCACTTTTGGAGCTTCCTATTGATATCTGTGGCTGATTGGGTAATAAACTTATTTTTTAGGATCAATTGAACCTCAAGTGGGTCAGGTGACAGGGGAGTATATTTTCTTAAGGCCTCCCGTAGCCGCTTGAGGAAGGCAGAAGGATTTTCTTCCTTTCCCTGAGTTATGGTGGACATCATTGAATAATTCCTTTTTCCTAATTCTCCTTAGTCCTTCTAGAACACAGGTCAACAGATGTTTGCAACTCCAGTCCCCATGATCTGAGTCAAGGTCCCAGTGGGGATCCATACTGGAGATGGTTTGCTGACTGGTAGAGAATTTGTCCCTTTTTTCAGCTGTCATTCTATCATTTACTTGACTAAGATACCAGGTATCTCCAAACTCTTAGGCTGCAGCTAAAGCCACATTATTTTCACTAAAGGCCAGCATTTGACTTAACCGCAGCATGACATCTCTCCAAGTGAGATCAAAGGTTTGCCCTAGACCCTGTAGGACATCTGTGTACCTATCAGGATCATCTGAAAACTTCCCCAGGTCTACCTTGATCTGCTTTAAATCAGAGAGGGAGAAGGGGACATGTGCCCAGGTTGGGCCAAATTCCCCTCCCCCTACAGCTTGAAGGGGACATAACCGATAGCCTGGGGGGTTTTGTGGTCCCTTGGAGATTTCTTTGCTTGTTTCCTTCTGGGCAGGGGAGATTAGAGGAGGCTTATCATTAAGAGGAAGGGGAGCTATAGGGAGGCTAGGATATGGGGGTAAGCTGAGAGGACCTCCTGTGGGATGTAAATTGCAAGCCTTGCATAGTTGTGGATTCACCTTCAGTGAAAAGAAAACTTGGACATAAGGTATTTCACTCCATTTGCCTTCCCTATTACAGAAAAGGTCAAGCTGCAGGATAGTATTGTAATTTATACCTCCCTCAGGTGGCCATTTTTCCCCATCAGAGAGAGAATATTGGGGCCAGGCCATAGTGCAGAAAAAAATGAGCCACCTCTTTTTCAGGGTTTGTGGGTCAAACTGGTCCCCATGGTTTAGGATGCATTTCAAGGATGAGCCTGTTGATGCCTGAGTGTTTCCCATCTGAAAGAAAAAACCGCCCACAGTTTTGGTTTGTTTGTCACCCCCCCCCCCCCACTACCCAAGAACCTGTAATGGTCCCCAGACCCTGCTGATCAGAATAGTTGTGCTCACCAACGCAGCAGCAGAAACCCCTCTTGCTCAAGAACCTGCAATGGTCCCTGGACCCTGCTGACTGGAATAGTTGCGCTCACCGACGCAGCAGCAGAAACACTAGTTTTCCTCCTGCACCACAAGGAGGATCGAGGAAGGTCGGATTTAGTGGTCCTTACTGATGCATTCTTGAAAACCTGCACCTTTGTCTGTCCTCATAGACCACAAAGAGGACTGAGAAAAATCGGATTTAGTGGCCCTTACCAACACATTCTCAAAAACCTGTTAGAGTCCTAAGCATTCTCCTGTTAGTATTGGGACCTTACTACTGTCCTATAAAGATATTATGCCCCCAAAATGAAGTGGAGGGCCATACCCTGAGGGAGGGAAGGGATCTCCACGGTTGGAAGAGTGATGCCTTTTGTTCTCACTTCTCATCATTTGGATAGGAAGGATATCATTTCTGAGGCTCCCCATATCCTAGCTTCAGGAATAGCTTTTATTAGGCCTTCTAGTCTGAGGAGGGATCCTAAAATTCCAGATAGTCCCGACCCCCTACCCCCTGCCGACAGGGCTTTGGGCAAAAACTATGTCTCTGATTCGTAAGCCCAGGTACCTAAAGAAGGTAACAGAGTCCTGAAGTTTATACTATAAATCATTCTGATGGGAGAAGCTAGAAAAGCACCAGAGACAGGGAGTGGTTTTTAGAAGTGGGACTAGCCTCGGAGAAGAGAGGCAAGAGGTGAGAGAAAGTTTGTCTGACAGGCGTTAGGACCCAGGAGGGGAGGGTCAGGATAGATAGGATAGATGGGCGAGTCTCGCTTGGGTGATGTGACTTTGAGAGTTTTGCACATGGCTACAGGGTCAACCAACTTTTTGTCCGGACCGCAGAGCTAGAATGGCTTTCCTCTCTATCGACCCTTGGCTCAGCCCAGAAGTACAGGAAAAGTGGAAGCTGGTTCCCGGCAAACCAACACTCCCAACTCCAAAGAGTTGGGGTTTGTTAGAGAGCCCTTTCCCAGAAAGCCTGATACCTGTGTCTTTAGTTTGACAGCCACGCTAGTCTCTTTTAACTGGCCGACGGTTGTCTGGTGTTTAGCCCCCGAATTCTAAGGAAAAATAGGACAGAATAGCAAGCGAAAGGGGTCCAATGGTACTCACTGCTTGGCGACAGGCGATGGTCCCGTTGTGGTTGCCAAAATGTGTCTGGAGTTGGTTCCTTCCAGTGGGTTCTTGGTCTCACTGACTTCAAGAATGAAGCCACAGACTTTCATGGTGTAACAGCTCTTAAAGGTTGCATGGACCCAAAGAGTGAGCAGAAGCAAGATTTATTGTGAAGAGTGAAAGAACAAAGCTTCCACAGCGTGGAAGGGAACCCAAGCGGGTTGCCACTGCTGGCAGGGGTGGCCAGCTTTTATTCCCTTATTGTCCCTGCCCATATCCTGCTGATTGGTCGATTTTACAGAGCGCTGATTGGTCCATTTTACAGAGTGCTGATTAGTGCATTTACAAGCCTTTAGCTAGACGCAGAGTGCTGATTGGTGTGTTTTTACAGAGTGCCGATTGGTGCATTTACAATCCTTTAGTTAGACACAGAGTGCTGATTGGTACATTTACAATCCTTTAGCTATACACAAAAAATCGCCAAGTCCCCACTTGACCCAGGAAGTCCAGCTGGCTTCACCTCTCACTTTTGTAGGAAACTTCTTATAAAGTTGTGTCTAGATTAAAAAAAAATGTTTACAATATGAAATGAGTTCCTCTTGGATAAATATTAAGTGACAGGATTACAATTTTTAAAAAATCTCAAATGGTAGAGCAATGAATTGAAATTTAATTAAATGTTAAGTTTTGCTTTAAGGTTCAAATAATCAACTTTAATGATATTTGATAGGGAATGTTGATTTGCCAGCAACTGAGATGGAAATACAATATGGATAAACTCAAGGTAAGCTCAGCTAGTTCCAGGTTAAACTTAATGTCTCTTTGACTGTCACTTTATAATACCTCTCTTTGACTTTGACTGTTCTTTTGGGGGTGTGGGGCTTCTAAATTGCAGAAGGGCTAACACACTATAGAGACGTCTGGAGAGAGGATTTTGATCCTTGGTTAATGGAATCCATATACATGGCTTTTCCTGGACTAGACCATCCCTGGTGATTTTGGGTTTCCTCTGGACTCAATGTCTGTAACCACCACTGCTGCATAAACTCTAAAACGCTTCAGTTACAGTGTTGTCCAAAACATGTTTAGTTTTGACTGAAACCATGAGACAATTTCAGACCTGCCTCTCCACACTCAGCCAACCTCTATACTTATCTTGCAATCACAGGAAACTTTTGGGTTTGGAACCACAGAAAAAGAAGATGTATGTGCTATGATGCGGGAAGGTGAGGTCACTACCTCAGACCCTGTCTCTAGATGTGACCCACTGTTCCTATTCTAATCACTGTCCCATATCATCACAGGACACTCTGCAAAACTGTTTTCTCTCAGAATTCCAAATGCGAATCAGGACCTAGTTTTCTCTGCTTTGGGATCCCCAAGCTCATGTTGGGGGTGCTGTTGTTTCCCATGGAAGGGATTTAACCTTGCAGTGGGACAGAGTGTAGGACCCGTGACAAGGCTCATTATCATGCTCTTCATCCTGTTTATCTGAGACTAACATTGACAGACAAAATCCAAAATGCCCAATTAAATTTCAATGCCCAAAATATTGTGGAACTTCCTAATACTAAAGCATTATTTGTTTATCTGAAATTCAAATTTATCTGAAATTCAAATTTAAATTGATATTCTATATTTTTATTTGCTAAATCTGGCATTGTGAGACAGGGACTCTATATTCTTTTGAAACAAACTTCTTGGAAACCTTTTTGTAATTAGTATTTTTTTCCTTGAGAAGGAAAATCTGATGTGCCTTGGGGTTTGTTATAGGCTGAAATGTGTCCGTCCAAAAGTCATATTTTAAAGCTCTAACCCTCAGTATTTCTGAACGTAATTATACTTGGTGATACGGCCTTTGAAGAGGTGATTAAGTTAACATGAGGCTTTAAGGTGGGCCCAGATTCAATCTGTCTATTGTCCTTATAAGAAGAGAAAATTAGACATGTAAACATACAGCAGGGATGCATAATCAAAGAGTATGTGAGGACACAGCGAGAAGGCAGCTATCTACAAGACAAACCAGGCCTCAGAAGAAACCAAGCCTGCTGACACCTTGATCTTGGACTTCCAGCCTCCAGAACTGTAAGAAATACATGTCCTTTGTTCAAGCCACTCAATCTGTGGCATTTTGTTATGGCAGCCCTAGCAAACTAATATAGCATTCAAGACTATTTCTTTACTATTAGAGTCTAGAGTTCATTTTGGGAAACAAAACCAAGAATTGTCTCTCTTTTCTGCTCTAGAAGATCTTCCTTTAAGGGCTGGGCTCAGAAAACTATTGCTGCTTTCTGAGTGGGAGGAAATTTGAAGCAAAGATATCTCAGTCAATATCTTAATGTTATGCAGCATGGGCAAAATCTACAAGCAAAGATATAATGGAAGCGTTTAAGCCAAGCCTTCCTATCTAGGGATTGGTGTCTCTGAGGGATTATTGGAAATGTGTGAGATAGTTTTGGAGTGTGGTCAGCATTTTGATGGTAATAGCAGTATAAATAATATGTAAGAAGACTGAAATGATTCTTACACTCATGTCTGCCTTTTCACAAAACTCTTTTGCCTCATGTATTGATTCCAATTTTTTAAATATCTAAGTGAGTTAAATTTTTGATTCTTTAAGGGTATTCCAAATATGAACATATTTCAGGAATCCCTTATAAACTGTGATCCAGTCAATGTGGGGCTCCCCATGGCTCAGTCTTCTTCGTCTTCAGACCTCTTGGGCCCCTTTCAGTCAGTTAACTCAGAAAGTGTTTACTTTCATGACTTAACTGACTGAAAGCATCCAAGGAGAGCTAATCATATTAAAAGACCAATCAATCATTCGTTCATAAATTATTATAGAATTTGTCAGACATTGTCCCTGGCTTTGCTTGCTCTGAGCACCAGAATCACATCTGCAATATTAGCTAGACTTGAGAAATTGAACTACAATAATACATATGAAGAAACCTTGAACCAGGGATGTTAAGAAGGTACTAAATAGTTTAGCTGCAAGTGACATAGCACATATCACATACTCTGTAGTGAACAATTATATGTGTGTACATGTGCAACAAAATAGAAATGTTATTTGGTGAGATTATGACATTTGTTTTCAACTTCCTTGCCCTTAAGAAATCAGAGGAAAGGTTTTTGTGGTAAGAGAATGCTCTTAGGTCTGGCTTTCTCTTCCTCCAGGGTTAGCTTGTTTTATAGTTCTTGTCCTACACCATTGTGCACTGAGGTATTGAGTTCTCTTGTCTGTTTTTTTATTACTATTTGCAGAAAATCTATAGTTTCTCAAAAGTTACTTCACTGCCTCTTTCTCATGGATGGGTTGCCCTAAAAGCAGAGCCCGTGACAAGGACTTAGCTGTAGGTGGTATATTAGGAGATGATCCTAGGAATAAACAGTAAAGTAATGGAGAGTGAGCCAGTAACAATACCAAAAAGCAACATCAAGATCACTGTTGTAGGCAACAGTGGTTCAATTCTGCTGGCATGTCCCACGAAGCACAGGGGATCCTTCCTGGAGTTGTCCACTGGAAGGAGGAGAGGCTGAATGTTTACCCTCTGGCTCCTGTTGTCATGATTGAGGGTTATCCACTCATTCAGGCTGTGCTTGCACTTGGGCTCCTATGGCCTCAGAGAAGGCCATTGGGCACAAAGGAGAAAGACTTTGCAGAGCTCTGTTGAGGTGGGTCATTGCTAGTGTGCCATAAGTCTGTACTTACATGAAAATGAGTATGTATGAGCTGTGGTTGAAATCAAAAGTGGGCTAAGGGGATGTGAAACAGGGTACCAGTGCCATCTGCTACAGTGGCCATTCTTGTAAAAGCTCATTCACTTCAGTACAGTCCACAAAATTTATTCCAATCTATAGGAATTAGTCTGGCAATGGTGTCTCCATCTGTTGGCCAGTCTGTCTCTAACCCCCTGTTCTATATCTTCTCTTTCTGTTCCATCTGTGGGCTACTCTGTGTGTTCTCTGCACCAAGGAAAAGTAATACAACTCCGTGGAAATTACCATAAATAGTTTAGTGCTTTCCAAACGTGTTCATGTCATGGCTCACATAGAAAATGGTAAAGTTTATTTAGCATGCTGGAACACACAGAAAAAGCTGGTCCAGGTAGGTGGGGCAGCCTAGGCTTTGGGCTTACTCTAGGGTGCAGAGGGCAGGGCTGATCAATATCGTAGCATAAATATAGCCTGGTATGTGTTGAGCACATTGGTTGGAATATTTTATTGAATCAACTTCTATTTTTTTCTTTTTAAATGCTAGTAAACTCTTGGCTTCTTACTTCTCAGTTCACTTTAGCAAATGTTTATTGAGAATGTACTGCGTGCTAGGCACTATGGTAGCTACCATAAAAAATATAGACAAAGTAGTACCTTGTCTAGAGGGGCCTGCAGTTTAGGGAAAGAGATAGCACATAATCTGATAATGACAATAAAACACTGTATGCACAATAAAGAGGAGAGGTTAGTTTGGCAAGGCATCTTTCATTCATGCTGTGCACTCTGCTCGAAATATTCTTTCCCCCTTGATTTCCTGATTTCCATTCCCATGCAGGATATCTCCCACATTACCTTCAGAAAGGACATCAAGTATTTTGCCTAGCTGCAGGAACCTGAAGTTATCTTTACAACTTTTTGTTGTATTATAACCTGTTTTCATGTCAATCTTCTCCTCCAGCTCTAAGTTATTTCAGATGGAGACTTTGTCTTGTTCATTTTTGTGTCTCAGTGCCTAGCACACAACCTGGCACATAATGTCCATTGAATGAATGAATGAATTCCCATTTATTCATTTCCATCTTTTCAGTTGTGAAGTTATCAATGGCTGCAAAGAAGCTTTTGCTCAGAGGCTGGAGGCATCCATATTTCACTGAAACTCTGAATCCCATGTCCTTGGTAATCAATCAATCAGGATCCACATTTCACAGATTTAGAATAAAGATTTTAGTTGCTTGGAGCCAATGTCAGGAAGTGTTCTGACAACCATTAATTTTTAGTTCTGTCAAATACTGGTATCAGTGCATGAGCTACTGCCTTTAATTTGACCTTTGGTAGACCATTGCCCACACCAAGAACTGACATGCAGACTATATAAATAATTACAGCATAAAGACAGCCTAAGCTAACATTTTAGCAAACTGAGAATGAGCTTACCCAGCAGCAATTACTTTTTAAATAGTACATCACATAGAAAAAATACTTATTTCAGGAACTTAGGTTTATGCATTTTATCACGAGATTCACAGTGTTCCCTTAGTTCCTATTAATAGATTTTATCTATATTGAGATAATACTACCTACTAAATTATTTTCATTGTGACTTTTGACTGTTGGAAAATAGTGCTTTTTGTCCCCTGCAACTTGTTTTCAAAGCTGTATTTTTAAAATGTCATTTGGAAATACAAAAAATTAGCCAGGCATGGTGGCGGGCACCTGTAGTCCCAGCTACTGGGGAGGCTGAGACAGAAGAATGGCGTGAACCCGGGAGGCAGAGCTTGCAGTGAGCCGAGATCAAGCCACTGCACTCCAGCCTGGGTGACAGTGTGAGACTCTGTCTCAAAAAAAAAAAAAAAAAAAAAAAAATGTCATATGGACATATAAATAGTAATGAGAATGGCTGAATAAATGCTGCTTACAGCTTACAATGCAAGTATCAATATATGCATAATTTATTGTTACTACTATTCTCTTCTGGAAATTAGCCAGGTAACTGTTATATAAACAAAAACATGTCCATTTTATTTCTTCCTTCTCATCTCAAAATCTGAGAGTACCCCAAGGAGAATACAAAAGTGCTACAGAATCTCCGTGTTCATATGTGTCCTTCTCTATCCCATCTCTCCCTCTCTGTGGCATGCACACACACACACACACACACACACACACACAGCCTGTGCACGTGGTGCATGTGGTAATGGGGAGATTTGTCAGTGGGTAGAGGAATAGAAAACATTCTTGAGCTCCTTCTAATATGTCAAACGTTGTATTAAGAACAGCAGATAATTACCTCACTCATCGTAACAGCATGGAAGTAGGTAAATGCATACTCATTTTACAAATATAATTCAAATTCCAATCTTTGTGACAAGAAGTTCAACACTTTTGCTTTCTTACTTGAACATTTTCTTTAGATTAAGTCATTTATGCATAATACATACGTGTTATGAAACAATGAAAAAGAGAAGCAAATATATTCAAAGTGAAAATCTTCTTTCACTACTTCACACATTTATCATCATTCTTCTTCCCAGAAGTAACTGCTGATAGCAGTTGAGTGAATGTCCTTAAAGACCTATTCCAACACGCAAAATGCAGACATATATGCGGTATGTACCTGCCTATCCTAGTCATCCCTGAACTCCCCACACTTCCCATTTCCTTAAGATTTTAGCTCCTACCTCATTGTAATTTTTTCCATCCTACTTATTTCTTAATTTTTAACAATTCTAATACTCTAGCCTCTCAATTCCTTTAACTTCTATGATGTTCTTGTCACCCACACAACCTCAACCACACTTTCACACATCCTTCATAATCTCAAAAGCAGGCATACCACTCTCTTAACCACCCCCTTCTATCTTTCCCGCTCATGTTCTCAAGTATCCTACTCCAACAATCCTTAGAGGCCACTGGTATCTAAAATCTAATGATCCCCACTTCCTTCTCAGTGTGTCCTTCACTGCCATTATCTTCTCACTTCTTTTGGCAAAGCTATGAATATTCATAGAGAATCATTATAATCACTTCATTGATATATCCTAATTTGATATTCTTCTCTCACCTCTTTGTATTCCTACAAAAAAATCACAAACAATCAAAAATAGGCATTATTGTTCCTTTCCCTGTATCCATGCCCCTTACAATACAACTTTGCAACCCTTCTCATCAAGGCATAGAATCTGTTTCTCTCAATCTTAAATATGATCTAGCTTTGTGATCTGTTTTGGCCAATAACATCAAGTGGAAAGTGACATCTTGCCAGTTCTGAGTCTGAGTCACAAGAGGCCATGAGAAATTCCACAGTATTTTGGGAACTCTGCCACTGCTATTTGAATAAGGCTGAACTAAACTGCTAGGAGATGATTATCACAGTCACCCCAGTCATCACAGCCTGTAATCACTGATCTGCCAGACATGTGAGCAAAGCCACCTGAAAGCACTCAGTCCCAAACTGACCTGTGAACCGACTACAGACCATGAATGAGTCCAGTCTGGACCATGCCTGGTCCAGATCAACATGACTACCCAACTGACCATAGACTCCTGAGTAATAATAAATACTGTTTTAAACCACCAAGTTTTGGGGTTACTTGTGTAGCAATACTTATACACATTGGTTATCTTCTTTTGGTTAACAGATATATAAGTTTGACTCTTTTTGTTCTCTGCATTCACACTTAAGCAACTGATCCTACCTAAAGAAAATATATGCAACCATTTGATGAGTACTTAATGCTACTGGGTAATCATATTTTATTGCCTTGGTGCATTTGCTGTGCTGGTATCCTAGCAATTATTTCATATTTTTCCTTTCATCAAACTGCTACCACCTTCAACCTCATCTTCACACTCAGATATTGACCAAACTTTTATTTTTCTGGGAATATATAAGCAGTCAAAAAAGCTTCCTTAGGGCTAAGCACTATGGCTCACGCCTGTAATCCCAGTGCTTTGGGAGGCCAAGGTGGGACAATCACTTGAGTCTAGGAATTTGAGACCAGCCTGGACAACACAATGAGACCTCATCTATCCAAAAAAATAAAAAATAAAATAAACTGGGCATGGTGGCTCCCACATACTCAGGAGGCTGACATGGGAGGATCACTTGAGCCCAGTAGTTTTGAGTTTGCAGTAAACTATGATTGTTACTATAGGCAGTGGTTCTTATCTTGTGGTTCCTAGCAGTAAGTACCTGGGAACTTGTCAGAAACAAATTTCTGGATCCCACTTGAGAAACACTGAACCAGAAACTCTGGGGGTCGGGCCCAGCAATCTGTACTTTAATAAAACCTCTAGGTGATTCTGATGTACATTAGAGTTTGAGAATCACTGCTATAAATTATCTGCATTTTTAGGTAAAGCCAACCCTTCACTTAGGCTCTAGACTTATGCATCCTCTCAAAATACTGCTTCTCCCCCCATCAATGATATTTTTAATTTCCACTAAATAATTCTCATCATCATAAACATGCTGTTAATTTTCTCATCTTAAAACAAAACAAAGCTTTTTTTTTTTTTTTTTTTTTTTTTTTTTTACAAACTTGCTTCTCTGCTCCCCTTTGATGAAAACTGATTGAAACAGTTGTTTGTCTCACTGTTTGCAATCTTTTTGCTCCCATTCTCTCTTAAGCACATGAAGGTGGACTTCGCCCTTCAATATTCGACGAAAACTGTAGGGTCACTGATGTTATTTATTTGTTAAATCCAATGGTCAATCCTCAGTATTATTTTATTTTATTTTATTTTACCCGTGACTGTCATTTGACAGAGTTGATCTCTCCCTCCTCGGTAAACACCTTTGGGCTCATAGGAACCCTACTCCTTCATTGGCTGCTCCTTCTCAGTCTCCTTTGCTGGTTCTTCCTCATTGTCTTGATGTCTAAACTTCTGCGTTCCTTGAACTTCCTGATCTTGATATCTTGATGGTTCCTCATCTTCTTGATGTCTAAACGTCTGTGTTCCTTTCCTTCCCCTTCCTTCTGCCTCCTATTTTCTCTTCTTTAAATCTGATCTGATGACTTAAAATATATATCTATACTTTGAAAACTCCCACATTTTTATTCCTTGCCCTGACCTCTCTCCTGACATTTAGGTTTATAGATCTAGTTGTCCACTTGACATCTCCATTTGGAGATCTCATAGACCTGTTAAGCTCAACTGTCTAAAAGTGACCTCCTAATTTTTCCTCCAAAACCTGCTGTACCTGTAGTCTTTCCCAAGATAGTTAATGGAAACTCTATGTTTTCCAGTTTGTCAGGCAAAAATGCTTGAAGCCATTCTTGATTCCTTTCTTACTCTTACATCTCACATCAAATTCATGATCAAATACCGCACCTCCATTTTAAACATATATCCAAAATCTAGCCATTTCTAACCACCTTCATGGCTACCACCAGGATCCAAGTCACCACCATCTCCAGCCTGGAATATTGCAGTAGCCACTAATTGGTCCTCCTACATCTACCCTCATCCCTCTCCATCCCAATTCTGTCCTCAACCCAAGGCAGAGAGCTTCTTTAAGCATAAAATAGATTTTGACTTCTGTTTATACCCTTCCAATGGCTTTTAGCCTCACTCAGAATAGAGTCTAAGGTCATCCTGGTGCAGCAAGGTGTACACTGTCAGGTCTCTGCTACCCTTTCTTATCTCTTACTATGTCTTTGCTCTCATTCTGCTACAATCAAACCAGCCTTCTTTTTATTCCTTAAATATGCAGTACAAGCTCCCACTTCACAGATCTTTCAGCAGTTTATCACTCTGCCTAGAATGCTTTTTTCCTAGATATCTGTGTAACTTCCTTGTATTTTCGCTTAAATTATACCCTCTTGGGTGATTAGATTTCAAATTTCCCACACACCATTTATCTTTCCTGTGCTCTCCCTTGGTACTTAACCATCTTTTAATAGAGCATGTTATTGATTTCTTATGATTATTGTTTATTATTATTATCTCCCCTCCCACTATAATATAAATCTCCATGAGAACAGAAATTTTTCTTTTTGGTATGTGCCTATACTGAAGTTCCAGCGTCTAGAACAGCATATGATGCATAATAGGGATTCAATTAAAACACTTGATAAATGTGTAGATATTTGCTATTCTCTCTTAATAATATCAATTGACCCATAACAAGTGCTCAGTAAGTGTATCCATTATTATTATTGTTATCTTATATATCTATAGAATAATTTTTTTTTTTTTTTTTTTTTTGATATAGAGTTGCACTCTGCTGCCCAGGCTAGAGTGCAGTGGCATGGTCTCAGGTCATGGCAATCTCTGCCTCCCAGGCTCAAGCAATTCTCCTGCCTCAGCCTCCTGTGTAGCTGGGATTACAGGCACCCACGACCACCCCCGGGTAATTTTTGTATTTTTATTAGAGACAGGGTTTTCACCATGTTGGCCAGGCTGGTCTGGAACTCCTCACCTCAGGTGATCCGCCCACCTTGGCCTCCTAAAATGCTGGGAGCCACTGCGCCTGGCCTATAGAATCATTTTTTACAAGTAGAATTATGGAATCAAATAGAATGTATATCATAAATATTGACAAATTGCTCTCCAAAATGATGGTACTGATTTGCACCTCCACAAAAAGTGTTCGAAGATATCTGGTATGGTTTGGCTGTGTCTCCACTGAAATCTCATCTTGAATTGTTGCTTCCATAATCCCTGCATGTTGTGGGAGGCACCCAGTGGGAGGTAATTGAATCATGGGAGCGGGTTTTTCCTATGCTGTTCTCGAGATAGTAAGTCTCTCGAGATCTGATGGTTTTATAAAAGGGCAGTTTCCCTGCACACGCTGTCTTGTCTGCCACGATATAAGATATGTCTTTGCTCCTCCTTTGCCTTCCACCTTGATTGTGAGGCCTCCTCAGCCATCCTGAACAGTGAGTCAATTAAACCTCTTTCCTTTATAAATTACCCAGTCTTGGATATGTGTTTATTAGCAGCATGAGAACAGACTAATACAACATCTGTTTTCTCACATCCATATCAAAATGGATATTGTCAATATTTATAATTTTTGTCAATCAAGGGCAAACAATAGATCTCATTATAGGGTTAATTTACATTTCTCTCATTATTAATGACTTTGAGTATATGCTATATGCTTGGAAGTCCTTCTATGTTTCTTAATCTATGAATTGTCTGTTCATAGCTCTTGCTCATTTTCTTATGGGTTATTTCTTTTTTCTCTAACATGTGGAAAGTTTTCATATAGTACAAATATTAATCTATTGTCTGTTTTCTAGACTGCAGTTATTTTCAACTTTGTGTTGTAGCTTTCCTTATATTATATAAATGTGGTATGTTGTAGAAGTTTAACATTTTTGCGTAGGCAAAGATGTTGGGTTCCAGCCTTCTGGGTTTCATACTTAAAAAGGCTTTTTTGGCCGGGTGCAATGGTTCACGCCTGTAATCCCAGCACTTAGGGAGTCTGAGGTGGGTGAATCACGAGGTCAGGAGATCGAGACCATCCTGGCCAACATGGTGAAATCTCGTCTCTACTAAATATACAAAAATTAGCTGGGTGTGGTGGCAGGTGCCTGTAGTCCCAGCAACTCGGGAGGTTGAGGCAGGAGAATTGCTTGAACCTGGGAGTCAGAGGTTGCAGTGAGCCAAGATCATGCCACTGCATTCCAACCTAGTGACAGAGTGACACTCCATATCAAAAACAAACAAACAAAAAGGCTTTTTCTCTACCTAGATTTTGAAAACATTTTTCTTATATTTTCTTGTAATATTTTATGCTATCGTTGCATTATGCTTTTAATCTAACTTGAATACTTTTATAAAAAGGTACATATTCACATTTATTACTATTTTTAATGGATAGTCAATTGAGTCAATACCCTTTATTTAATAGGTCTTCTTTTTTTCATTGATTACATTTTAACTATTCATTTTGAGCTGAGGTAGGGTAAAGGTAACATAGGAGACTATTTTCATAATCTTAGAATAAGAAGAGAGTTATGGCCAAGGATGGTGGCTCACGCCTGTAATCCCAGCAGTTTGGAAGGCTGAGGCAGGAGAATTGTTTGAACTCAGGAGATTGAGACCAGCCTGGGCAACATAGTTAGACCCTGCCACTACAAAAAATTAAAAAATTAGCCACGTGTGGTGGCATGTGTCTGTAGTTCCAGCTGCTCAGGGCACTGCAGTGGGAGGATTGTTTTAGCCCAGAAGGTCAAGGCTGCAGTGAGCCACGACTGTGCTACTGCACTCCAGCTTGGATGAGAGAGCAAGATCCTGTCTCAAAAAAAGAAGAGATTTATTAAACAATATAATAAATATTATCCATAAAAGAAAAACATTTTAAATATACCTACAGTGAAATTAAGTTTTCTTTTTATTAAAAGACACAATAAGATAGTGAAGAAGTAGGCCTCAAAGAAGAAATGTGTATTTTCAACATATATAACTGATAAAGAGCTCTTATCCAGAAAGAAACTCTGAAAAATAAATTAAAAAAAAATACAGAACCCCAATGCAGAAATAGGCAAAGGCCCTGAATCAAAGAAGAGGGCATATAAATAGAATACAAATTAAGATGCCCAATATAATTGGAAATCAGAAAAATGAAAATTAAGATCTTCAGGGAACTATTACTATAATCCATCAGATTGGCAAAAATTAAAAGTCTGATAATTTAAGTCAGGCAAAGATGTGGAGCAACAGGAACTCTTATGAATAATCTCTTTGGTAATATCTAGTAAAGTTGCCTATAATCTACTACTCAGCAGTTTCGCCACTAGAGAGAGAAATGTGCACATTGCACACCAAAAGATGTGTGCATGTAGATTTATAGCATTGTTCAAAATGGCCCCAAACCGCAAATAACCCAAAAGTGCATCCCAATAGAATACACAGTTATGGAATATCCACACAAAGTTACAATACACAGCAATGAAAAGGAAGGGACTTTTGATATGTTACAAACTAGATGAATCTTAATGTCATGATGCTAAGCAAAAGGGGCCAGAGGCACCAAAACGGGAACTGCATGAACAAAAATGTAGGCAAAATTAAAGTATGTTTTTAGGGATGGTTAATTCTGTTGTGAAACAATAAAGAAATAAAAGGAAGTTGAATTCTGTAAAAGTCAGGAAAGTGTTTGGCACTGGGAGAGGGTAGATGGGGCTATGATGCAGACGGTCCTGCAGGGGACTTTTAGTGTGTCAATAATGTTCTCTTTCTTTATCTGTGTTATAGTACTTGAGCACACATCTGACAACTTGTTAAGCTGTACGTTTAAGTTTATGCACTCTTCTGTATGTTGGCTCTATCTCACAATTTTGAAAATTTAACAAAACAAGGTATTTACTTCACATGGAGTGCTTTCAGAATTAAAATGACTAACACTAACCCTGACCCCATTGAAACAAACAAACAGACAAACAAAACCCTTAACATACATTAGCTATTAGGAGTCTATGTGTCCATCCCAAGCTCTTTAGGACCTCAGATATCTAATAACTGGACACCAGGCTAGTTAGACTCATTTTCCCAGATTGGTCAAGGGACATTGGAAGAAAAACAAGACTGTTCCCAGGAGACTATTGTATTGTCTTTAGTCCTAGTAATAAAAAACAATATTATCCAACAAGCTAAACACCTCTAACAATTCCACCCATGTTCATAATTGTTGTCCAGAAGATGGGACACTACTCCTGAGTAAAGAAGTCATTTTGCTCATTTTCATTTTCAAATGTATGTATATTTGTTTGTTTGTTTGTTTATTTATTTATTTATGAAACAGAGTTTTGCTCCTGCCGCCCAGGCTGGAGTGCAATGGCACGATCTCAGCTCACTGCAACCTCCACCTCCCGGGTTCAAGTGATTCTCCTGCCTCAGCCTCCTGAGTAGCTAGGATTATAGCCACCTGCTACCATGCCCGGCTAATTTTTGTGTTTTTAGTAGAGACGGGGTTTCACCATGTTGGCCAGGCTGGTCTTGAACTTCTGACCTCACGTGATCTGCCTGCCTTGGCCTCCCAAAGTGCTGAGATTACAGGCATGAGTCACTGCACCTGGCCAATTTTCAAACGTTTAAACTGTCTTGTAAGACATGCCAACGTCCAGTTGCATAACTGCTGTATAGTATTAGTTGATCTGGCAGGGTTGGAACAAATAAAGGAGTCTGGTCATAGGCATGATGACATCGAGATCTATAATAAAGCAAAGGAGATTCCCCATTTTCTCTGAAAGAAAGAAGCACAAGCTTTCTCTGGTACCTAGCATAGTCCCTGGAATTTAAGAAATACTCAAAAAACTGTTCAATGAGTAAGGTAATGTACACATGAATATGTGATCAAGAAAGAAGTTCAGGGTAATTACAGTTTAAATAAATCAGAGGAGAGAAGCCATATTTTAGAGAAAGATCATACTGAATTAGCACTGTGCATATATGTACACGGATCAAATTACAAATTTGAATGAGTTGGGTGGGGAGCTATAGGATTTAAAGTCCACTTTACCTGAGGAGCAGCTGAAGTCAACTGTAATCTTTGTGAAAGAAAAAGCAACCCTGGGTCCTTCAAAGTGGGGAAGGGCTGGAGTCCTAGGGTGCATTTTCACAGGCACAACTAAGCCCTATGCGAAACATTCCTTCCATAACATCATAAAGGAGTGAAGTCTTTGGCACTGGATGCGTTGGGAACTAATTCCTGCTTGGTCCTTGATATGTGACCTCAGTAAATAACCTAAAGCCTCTGTTTTTCTATTTTGTTGTAAAGTTGACTGACAGTAACTACATTACAGGTAAAAACATGCAAAATGGAGTTTGTAATGCACCTCTATTTCTATGTGAATTACTTTATTAATCTAAATGTGGTAAGAACTTCCAACTTTCTGATTTTCATTTCTTTCATCTTTTGGTTAGTCAATCTGATATATGAATACTTCAGAATTATCCTTGGGTAACTGAAAATGTTTATGAATTGGGAGATGGATTTTTCAAGATAATGCAGATACAGTACAATAAAAATTATCTGTAACATTATCATCCTTCTTTCCTTGATCTGCTAAACACCTTTCTTAGACAAGTTCAGAATCAAACTGATAGCAAAGTGAAAGGTATTGTTACTATTATTATTTTAACTTAGAGAATGAGTGCATAGGGCACTCATGGAACAACAGAAGGATAAACACTGCCTGGGTCAGGATGGCCATTTGTGCAGCCAGCCCACTGCAGCACCTTAGTCAAAGAAAAACACATGAGAATTGGTTGGAAACGTGTGACCCTCGAGCAGTTAAGCTCACTTAACAGCTTTCATCCTCAGAATAAGTGCAACAAAGATGTTAGACATGTCAGTCCGTGACCAACCAGAAACGATTCAGCATGGTGTTTATAAGCTATTTCATACCCTTTGCTTCCTTATCATTGCTATACTTTTACAAAGGCTGAAATGGATGAAAAAAATCGTAATTTCTCATTTGTTAGAAAAAGGTAGCAAAAATCTAATGGTGGAATCATTTTTAAAATCCAGAAATTGACACAATAATTGAAATTAAAATATGTGAAATACAAAAGGAAGTGTGGTTCAATAGAACAAGATACTTTAAAATAATTTCAAGAAAATAAATCATTTTGAACTTTGCTGTTTAGTATTTATATATTTACATAAATAAATTTGACATACAACGTTGCATAAATATGACATCCATCATAACATACTGTAAGAAAAAAATGAATAATTTCCTTGAAATAATTTCAGATCTTTTATCATCTGGCAATCATATAAACTTTTGGTGAGAGTTTTCGTAACAGAAACAGATATGCAAGACACTTAGCAAATGGACATATACAAATGAAGTGACTCAATTTAAAATACTTAAAACAAGAAGAGCACTAAGAAAACAATAATGAAGATGAGAAATTCTGTGTTGCAGAAGGAATTTCCAGGAAGGAGTCAATGTCAAGGAATGTCAAGGAATCAATGTTAAGTGAAGAGTTGGTTTGTGCCAAAATTTTCCATTTATTATCTCATTACATTTTTGTGTTCTACAGTCTACAGGCTCTGCAGATCTCATCCCTCTTTCATTGTCACCTCTTGTCACTCCCCTCACTTTGTTCAGTCCAGCCTCAACAGCCTTCTTTGAGCACCTGTAAAGTGTAGGGCTCAGAATTTATGCCACTTGCCAAGGTCACACAGCTAGCAAAAGACTGTAATATCATCCTGGTATTATTTCATCCCTTTACTCCTTAATTTTGGGTGGTGGGGGGAGCACTTTTTTACTGTTAAAAACAGAGCCAAAGACTGAGGTCTAGGTCTCTAGGGAAAGGAGGGCACAAAAGAACCCCAATAAAGAGTATTAATTTCTTACCTGAGTTTCAAAGGAGGCCTTTGAGGCTTTGCCTGAAACAATCATCTTAAAAAAGAAAAGTCTTTATACCAAGTTCTGGGAGGAAAAAAGTTCCAGGTTTTTTTTTTTTGTTTTTTTTTTTTTTCCCCCCAGTTCTAAAGCTTACATTTGAATAATCACACCAAAATCAAAAATACTATTAGCTTTTTTGGGGGCTTACTTTGTGTCAAAATTTTCGTAAGACTTTTATACCTATTAACTCATATAATCTTCACAATGATCCATATGGTGTAGATGCTATAATTATCCCTATTTTTGCAGATGAGGACATGGGCATAAGAAGATTAAAAAGAAATACTTACTCACAGTCATATAAATAGAAAGTAATTATAGAGAAGCCAAAGCCTGGGACCTAGCATAGAATCTATTCATGATTCACAGTGGAGAAAGAGTGGATGGTGACATGTAAGAACTGGTTTCTCCTCCAAAAGGAGAGAAGAGTTCAACATGCAAGTGGGAGAAAGAGAATCACAGGGACCTTTGTGAGAGCTGAAAACCCCCTTGGATGATTGAAATGACCCTAATCTCTGCCCTTCTTCTTCTCTCTGAGCACTCACAAGGGAGGGGGAATCGGGTAGCTCCCAGAGCAGTATATATTGCTGCCTGGATTCCCAGACTGTAACCCTAGGAGGTCATAATGTCAAGGTGTAAAGTCAAAAGGAACACAGCATGGCACAACAGAGGGACAGGCATGACATAGAAAGCTAATGGCAGCCCCTCAGATTCTCTTGTGCCCTGGTATGGCACTGGAGAGCATTAGGAAGTTTTTCACATCCTTCACAGGGCTGTGATGTAGGTTGACTGAGGGCCACAGATGAGAAGTGGACCTGGGATGGTACAAAGGGAATTAGACTCCTCCTGTCTGACTTCTATGCAAGGAAATAATCTCAAGACAAGTTTTTGGTATAGTCTTTGATATATACGGGTGGTCTTACCTCATGGCAGTTTGAATATTGTTAGTGAAATTTTGCTATCTATGAAAACGTAGCCATAACTCACTAAAAAATATCTTTAAATAAATAATTTAAAAGTGTTTGCTTGAATTTAATTTTGTCCCATATATATCTGGTTACTCGAAGAAATAAGACAACTGATTACATTAGTTTCACCGGTTACATAAAATGAAGAAGCATGGCATATTTCATTACCCAGAAGAAGGGTGAACAACCATTTGGGTTTGCCTGGGAATTCCTCAGCTTTAAAACTGAAAGTCCAGCAGAGCTGGAGACCTCAGTCCCTGGTAACCAGTATGCCATGTACAAATCACAAGCTTCCTAACATTAAATGCATGTAAACAAAAGTGTTAGTCGTTATGAAGACAGAGGAGTCACCCCCAGTCTCCTGGTTTTAGCTTTAGGATATAACAGTATTATTTCTTAAGTTCTAAGTCAGACCTGTGGAGGACTTCTTGACCCAGGTCATTGAATTGTGGATTTGAAGATTTTCTCAATCTTCTCCAAGTGAAATACCTAACTCTGTGAGTCACCAAGAACTAAGATAGAAAGAGCATCTGCAGTAGCTTTGCTGATCACGCAGGTGTAATGTACAAGCAGGTGCTCTTGGCTCCTTTTTGTCAATGTGGTGGGCAGAGGACAGGATAAGTTAACTTTCTGACAGCTTCCTTCACCCTGGCAGCAGCCAGGAGCCAGAATTTGGAACTCATGTGTCAGCTCTTATTAATTCCCCCAGCAGTCTTAACATTATAGTCAAACATCATTTCAAGCTCTCAGTCTGTCAACTCTGGATAATTCTTAGCTCTCTCTGTGCTATTATGGGAATTGATTAATACTTATGAGCACATTTTAATGGAAAATGCAGTATAAATATTATTGCATGAACTGAAAAATAGTTTCCTACATAATCTGTACAAGGAAAATAAGTCATGGGCTGTAGTGGCTTCTTGGGAGAGTTTTAAGTGGTGATCACTTATCTGCTGCTTCCCTATTCATTTTTAGTACGTTTAGCGCTTTTGTTATTTAATGTTCTTAACAGTAATTCCTGCTAAATTAATTTTATTATTGTTGTTACATATTGATGCATTTTGTTTGCTGTTAAGTTCAATACACTTCTTTGTTTCCAGTTAAAATTTGTAAATCACTGTGATTTTCCTCCATTGAAATTTGTCTGGTGTACTAGGGAGATGTTTCATTACTTAAGAATAATTGCTGAAACTCATCACTTAAAAAAATAAATATTTCTCTAGTCAAGGTCATTGCACATCAAATTTCTGTTACATGAATTAGTGCTCCGTTCTTGAATTTGTAAGTATAAAATTAGAAGTATACTTGGCAGAACTGATAAGACACATTTAGAAGTCCAAGACAGAGAAAAGAAACTTACTTAGAGCATATAGAATCTGAAAAAAGAAACTGGGTGTACCAAGCAGATGATCTTCTCACCTTAATATATCAGCAGGACCCTTTCTTCTTCTTACCAAAATTCTGCCATACTAACTCGTAATTAAAATCAGGGTACAGTGGAGACATATTGATACGTTCTTGTGGTGCCACTCTTCTCTTTCAATATTTTAAATGTCACACATACACATAAAGCCTTTTTATAATTACATAACAAATGTCCTCATGACAAACACATTACATTTTCTAGCATCCATTTCAGAGGGATATTTTATTTTCCAGGGAGCACCCCAAGCCTTTTGCTAATCTTACCAGCAGTTTACTTACTATTTCTTTGGATGTTTTTCTTCCTTGTTATACTTTCCACAGATATCTCACCTTATCTAGGTTATCAGTTAGTATGGGTTAGGTTAAACTCCTACAAGAAACAACCCTTAACTCTCTGAGGCCTAAAACAACAAAGGTTATTTTTCTATTAGGTTATATGTACCTATCAGGTCAGTGGAAGCTCTTCCATGTTTTGCTTAGCCAACAATGCAGGCTAATAGATCACCCCTCATCTGGAACACTGTCATCGTGGTAGGGGAAGGAAACATGTGTAACTGCACATTTCCTCTGAAAGCCATCTTGTGTGTGTGTGTGTGTGTCTGTGTTTAACCTGGAAGTGAAGTAATCAGTTCTAACATTTCATCAGTCAAAGCAAATCATATGTCTTTGCTTATCTTCAAAGGGATAGGAAAGTACAATTCCTAATATTTTAGAAGATGAGAACTGGAAATACCTTTGAACAGCAAGAATGAATACCATGTCTAGTCGTTTTGATTAATATTTTTATTTATAAAGAGTGACTTTTTTTACCCCATCCTCAAATTCAGTACTCAATCACTCAACATATATTTATTTAAGCATCAATTTTTCAATGTTTTTTTCCAAGCTCTGTGGGTGATACAAAGATGAAACCAGTATAGATCTAAAGACTCTTGTGTATAATAGAGAGTAGTAGCCCTCCTATAGTACCTGATACTTCTGCTTCACAGCTCTTAGCAGGATGGTTATTAATTATTTCTACAACTATTTGTCTAATGCTATCTAATGCTCTACTAGTTTTACAAATTCTATTTAGGTTACAGGTTGTACCTCTTTTCATGACAACATCCTCAACAGCAAATACCCTGCCTGATACCTAGCAGGGGATGTTCGACAATTATGTGTTGAATAAATTATAAAAGAAGAAAACTACTATGGTAGTCAGAGAGGGAGACACTGTTTCCAAACAAATGTATGCCTTCTTTAGATTTGTACCTCCTTTTGCACTGACAATATTTATCTGGTCACATTTTTGTTTGCAATGAGAGAGACTCTCCTTGTATAGGAGACACTATGCTTGTTTTATTTAATTTTATATCCCCATGCACTAACCTAGTGCCTGACACACAGTAGGAGCTCAATAAATATTTGTTGAATCAGTGAAGCAAAGGAGGTAAGCCTCAAGGACTGCTGAAATAAATAATTTTTAATAGGCACACCAGAGTGTGCTTCCTTTAATTGGTCTATTAATTGCATGTGATTTAATCTTTTTTTAGAGCACTGACAGACTAGCTGATAGTGTTTTTGTTATCAAACAAATTCTGATTGCATCTGTTATGAACTGGGCAATGAAGTTTCAGCAGATGACCTCCAGTGGCTGAAGATGGCACATTTGCTGGAGGCAAAAGTGGAGAATGATGAGGTTTTTCACATTCTATTAATGTAGGGCTAGGTTTGTTGAGTGGATTTGTAACTCAATTCATGTATTTTCTTTTAAAGTTGATATTCTGAAATTTCTGTTAACCATAAAGGTGTAAAAATGTGTACAGTCAACCATCTGTAATGAATACTTTCCTTTGTGAAGACGAGTAGAGCACATATTACAGATTTTCTGTGCTAAAGCGAACCAAATGCATACATATCATTATGTACAAGGGGGACAAGGCATGACTTGTGATTTAACTTTGAGGAAGAGCAAACTGCCTTGTAATAGGCTCTTATTATATACTGACCATATTGACTTTGATGATTCACCAAGAAATAATAAGCTCCTAAGACTCAGTTACCTTTCCAAAATGAGCTACTCTATCTTCCAAGGCCCAGGACACCAATTACATGTGTGCCATACATGACAGTATACATTATAAGTTTAACAGATTTTCAGTAAAAACATTGCTAAAACATCATTATTATCAACTTAGTTATTAAAATACCAGGTACTTAAAAATGTCCAATATCAAAATAAAAATGCCAAGTATACTTCTTATGTATCAAGAGACAAAGAAAAGGCCTAGCTGGACAAGAAATTCTTGAAGCTCTATCCAATTACTTGGCATGGACATAGGAAAAATCTTAATCTGGAAAACTTTGGCATAAGAATTTTTTTCTTTGTTTCTATAAAAAACCATGTATATATAAGTAAGAAATGGTACATTTGTTGTTGTTGTTGTTGCTAATGACTAAAATTTTTACAACATGGGTGATAGAAATTAACCTATTACATATCTCTTTTAACTGGAAAATACTGATTGGATATATGACTTTTTTCTTCTTCTTGCGTTAGGATTTTGTTAATACTATTGAGATTTTGCAAAAACTGCATCCTAAATGCAGCATTCTGAGAAAGGAAAGCCCATGGTTCAGGTTATATGATTTGTGAACATCATAATTCAAAGGATACAAAATAAATTGTTGTTAGCACAAGATAAACCTAGACTGAGAATCAGGAGCCTGGGGTCCTAGTCCTGGGATCTTGTTTGGGTCACATTATACGTAAAAAAGTTCTTTGGCCACATACTTTTCTTCTTCCACTCCCTGAGTTCTTTACCCATGCAGCCCCCCAACCCTGCCACCTATGCTAGCCAAGAATTGTCCAGAATCTGCTTTTGACTGAACTTTTTGAGAAGAAGCAACTGTGTAGTAAAGAGAAGATTCTCTTGTACAGGGTTGGTTATTTCTGATTTTATCATCACTAATAGCTGTGACCTAAAACAAGTCACCTTAGCATTTTGTTTTGTTTTGTTTTGTTTAAATAATGGGCTGTTTTCTTCCTTCTAAAATGAGATAATTAGATAAGTTGGTCTTTAAAATCTTTTTTCAGAGTGAAAACTCCAAGGGATTAGATGACCATGCTTTCAGAGGTGGGTGATAGTCAGTGAGGATTTGCTGATATCTCTTACTCAGAGAACCAAGCTATAAATGGAGTCACTAAATTCCTGCCACACAAACTGTGGTCCTAATATCAGCAGTATGGACATCATCTGGGAGCTTGTTAAAAAGGCAGACTCTCAGACTTCACTCAAGATCTACTGAATTAGAATCTAAGTTTTACAGGATCCCTGGGTGGTTCATGATGCTTTGTGTCAAAGGTGAGAGAGACAGGAGGAAGCTCAAATCCCCAAGGAATTTCCCCTGACCATCTGCAGGTCTCACCACCCTGAATCCTTTTTGTTTTCCCCTGCTCTAGTGCAGAATGACATTTATCCTTTTTTGTTTGATCTATGAAACTAAGCAGAATTAATCCACTTTTATACCTGGATAAGACCATTTGGGAAAACCAAGTGAGATTGATTTTTAGTTTTTAAACTGGTTAGAACCCTTGGCCTCAAGTGATCCTCCCACCTCAGCCTCCCCAGTTTTGGGATTACAGGTGCAAGCCACCATGCCTGGCCAAATGCACGTTTTAAAAATATTTTTCACAGTAATATTGAATAATATTAATCTTTTAATAGGAGTTAACTGCAAGAGAGGCATGACTCTGCTCATGTTATTTTGCACATAGAGTTTGGAATTAGCCAAGAAACTTGAAGATGAACAGTAAGAACTATGCTGTCATACTGCATATCCTCATGTTCAGTCAGCCGTCAGCCCAACCACAAATTTTGTATCCAAATTTGGTGAAATATCAAAAGAGAAGTGCTAGAGAAAAAAATCCCCAGAGACTTCAGGTGCTTCTATTTTCTGTTATTTTGGGAAACTTTGATAGTGTCTAACAGATTAGAGAGGCTCTGTGGCATTGCTAAAATAATGTTGCTGCTAGGTAGATGTGAATCTTGATTGATGAATTATCTGCTTAATAGGCAAGAACAAATCACCTAGGTAAACCATGGATAACTATATTTTAGGAAAGGCTTATCAGCTGCTTCTGGGAGATTGTATATACAAGAATATTCAGTCTTTTTGGAAAGCAAGTTCTCTAATTCCATTTGCGGGTATTGCTAGAACATTTTTTTCAGTATCTTACTGAAATCTAGATATACTATGCCTGTTTTGTGTCTTTGACAGTGCCAAAAATGAAACAAAAAACTTTAAAAAGTTTTTTTTTTTTTTTTTTTTTTTAAAGCTGAATTGATACACTTACAAGTAAGGGAACTCAGATCAGTAAAGACATTTACTGAGTAGCTGTGGTTCGTTGAGGGTAAAATTCATGGGTTTTCAAATACAGAAATAGGGTTTCATGATTATGCTCTTTAAGTATTGAAAACACATCTTCTGTATAGGAGAGAATGGGTCCAGCATCCCGTGTTGGCTGGATGTTTAATGTAGTCCATCATGATTGGTCAGGAAAACTGCTACGGTTATGAACATTAAGGACGTAGCATGCCAACACACCTCAAAATTCATGTTCTTCAACAGTTTCAGCTGGTTAGATAGAACCAGTTGTAAAATACAGCATTTGGCTTTGATGTCTTCTAAGTTCTGAAGTAATTAAACAATTTTTTATTTACAATAGTAGTTCTATATGAAAAAGGAAATTGAGGTTAATTTGGCATCTTTGTTTTCTTTGTAAGCCCATATTGGCTTCTAATAATCATTGCTTTTCTTTAAATTCCAAGATTTACTCACATATATCTGGTCTTCTTTTTCCAGTCTGAGGATTATACTCTTTGGCCAAGAAAACTAGAATAAATTTAGAATTAAGTTGTTGCCATCTGCTTCACATATTAAAGGCCATCTTTTCATCATCATGATGATCATCATCATTGTTTTCCTCTGATTATAACTTAAGAGCTCCATATTTCATTTCCTTTCATTCGTTTTAACAGATTCTTGTCATTTCCCCTAGTGTTAGGCTAGTGTTTGGTCCTACAAGAGATGACTAAAAGAGGAATTGGTGAAGGTTAAGATGAAAGAGATGGAGGATGTCAAGGTACCAAGCTGTATTATAGCCAAAGGAAGTATCTAAATTTTATCTGGAAGAGAATAAAAGATTAAGCTGATGCCAAGACTCTAGTACAAGTGATAAGATGAAATTGTTTGGGATCTGCTTATTTAATGGCATCAGGGAAGAGAGCTGAAGCCTGAAAAAGTTTCCATTAAACCTCAGAATAATACACATCCCATCATCAGCCTCTCAGCAGTAATAACCAGACATTGTCATTCAGCCTTTGGTATAAAATAATCTTTAGAGACATTTCACTTTGTTCTATTATAGAAAACGACAACAACAACAAGACTCTTACAATTAGTATAAGTGGCCCCAACTTTCCTTCTAGAAATAGGAATTTTCCACTGAAATAGCAGTGTCTTTGTATCTACTGCATTTGTAGTGATATTATTTTATCAATAAAAATATGTTTTTTTGGTATTTTTACCATTATGTAATGATTATTGATTGTCTATTACAGGTTAAGCTCTAGGGACATAGCAGTGAAGAGGGTAGAAGAGGCCTCCATCTCACTGGAACATTTTCTAGTAGAGGAGACTGTACTCAGAAGGCAAATAAATAGAAGACGTAAGTACAGAGTGTGATGAGTGCTGAAAAAAACAAAACAAACAAACAAACAAAAACCCATAAAAATAGTGACATGCTATAGTAGTTCTTTTGGGTTGCTGTAATAAAGTACCAAAGACTGGTTGGCCTAAAACAACAGAACTCTATTGTTCCATAGTTCTGGAGGCTAGAAGTCTGAAATCAAGTTGTCAGCAGTGCCGTGGTGTATAGCTAGCCTCTTCTAGCTGCTAGTGTTTGCTGGTGTTCCCTGGCCTGCAGATGCATTACTCTGTTCACATGGCTGGTTTCTCTCGTGTATCTTTGCATGGTGTTGTTTCTGTGCCTGTGTCCAAATTTTCCCTTTTTATAAGGACACCTGTCATACTGGATTAGGGCTCACCCTGATGAATTCGTTTTAACTTAATTACCTCTGTAAAGATCCTATTTCCAAATAAGGTCACATTCTGAAGTGCTGAGGGCTAGGATTTCAACATATCCTTTTGGAGGACACAATTCAACCCATGAGACATGCTAAGAGAGGAGCTAAGTTGGGCAATTTTGCTACTTTAGACAGAGTGGTTAGGGGTAACCTTTTTAATGATATGTTATTTAGATTGAGAACAGAAAGATCCATCCAAATGAAGAATCTGGACAAGAATGTTGTTGATTAGAAGAATAGTGAAAGAATCCATGGTCAGAAAAAAGGGCTTGGCTGTTGCCTTGTTGAACAGACAGGTAGCCACTATGGCTGGACCATGGAGAGCCAGAAGAGTGGTATAAGATGGAGGGAAGGGACAGGCTGGAGACAGCCCCAGCAGAGCCTTGTTCCCGAAGATAAGGAATTTGGAATTCATAAGTGCAATGGGAAGCTATTGAAAAACACATATCTGATTGATATTTTACAAAGATTATTTTGGCTGCCATTTGGAGAATAGGTTGCTGTATTAGGATTCTCTGGGGGCAGAACTAATAGGATACACACACACACACATATATACATATGTGTGTGTGTGTGTGTGTGTGTATATATATATATATATATATATATATATAAAGGGGAGTTTATTAAGTATTAACTTACATGATCACAAGTTCCTACAATTGGCTGCCTGTAAACTTGAGGAGCAAGGAGAGCCAGTGTGAGTCTCAAAACTGAAGAACTCAGAGTCCAATGTTCGAGGCAGGAAGCATCCAGCACAGGAGAAAGATGTAGGCTGAGAGGCTAGGCGAGTCTCGCTTTTTCACGTTTTTCTGCCTGCTTTTTATTTGCTGGCAGCCAATTAGGTGATGCCCAACAGATTAAGGGTGGGTCTACCTTCCCCAGCCCACTGATTCAAAGGTTAGTCTCCTTTGGCAACACCCTCACAGACACACCCATGATCAATACTTTGCATCCTTCAGTCCAATCAAGTTGACACTCAGTATTAAACATCACAATTGCAATTGAACAAGAGTGAAAGTAGGGAGAGTTCCTATGCATATGTCAGATTCTAGATTTTCCTTGTGATACAGAGAAATAAAAGACATAAACTTGTCTTCAAAGACAGGGCAATATGCTTGGGGAAACAACACAATTACATATAAGCAGATATTAGACTACATAAGATATAATAAACTGTGTTCTAGATGAATGATATTCATTAGATTTCACTCAACATATATTTATTGAGTGCCCATTAAGTGTTAGGCATTGTGTCAATATAGGAACACAAGAACACCACATTAAGTGTGTAAAGAGATTAGAATCAATTGGTAAGACAGACATGGAATAACTGACAAGAATGGGTATAGGTTATGCTGGGAAGGCACAAATGAGAGAGTGGTCAATTCTGTCTAATGAAGTGATTGGGAAAGAATTAATAAAGACAGAGACATTTTCTTCTATTCTTAAAAGACAGACAAGAACCCATATTTATCTGGCAAATAAGTTGGAAGTTGGTTAATGTAGGAAAAGGGAGAGAAGTTGGGGTTATCACATCAGGCAAAAGAAGGGGCTTGAGCAAAGGTCAACAGGTATGAAGAAGTGCACGTTTGCAGATTATATGGGTTCGCAGCCAGAGTTTGGAGAAAGACTATGTGGTGGAGAGTTTTGTTTTTATTTTTTGTGGCTGCCTAGGATATAATCCTCTTTTCTGTGTGTGGGGGAATATGTCACTGTGTGAGTTGGGGAGACAGAGTCCGATTTTCCTTTATGATCGCTCTCTCCAAGGCCTAGTGCTGAGGCCTAGCAGGAGTTGGGATGATTAATTTGTCCTACTGTAAAACTGAATAGCTGTGGGATTTTCTGTAGCAGTATTCGGCATACCAGGTATAGGAGTATGGTTCAATTCATTTAATATTGTGTATATTAGGAGTGGGGATTGTGGGAGCTAGACAATTCAAGGAAGACAGAAGTGATTTTTTGACGGGAATGGTTAAGGACGGTCTAAGGAGGTGAGGGATTTTTATTCAGACCTTGAAATGCAGGCAGGAGTAAGTAGACTTACTGGGATGGGAAGTTAGCAGTGGAAAGAATACTGAGTAAAAGAATGGCAAAGGATACAGGATCAGATGTGGGAGCAGATGAGGCATATGGGAGATCTAATAAACCAGTCTGGCTAACATAAAGCCATAATGGAGGGGGTGTTGAAAGGGTACATCTGATAAAGTTTGGATAAAGTACAAATTCCTTAGCCTTGAATTCCAAGTCATATCTTCCAGGCAATGAGGATCTGTTGAAGGTTATTGTGTAGGAGAGTGATTAAGATTAATGTGGTGGCTGTAAGAATGAGAAGAAAATTGACTCCAGGCAGGAAAACTGGTTTAGGAGGCTGGCAAAGGAATCTAACATTCAGGGAACAATAAGAGAGGAAAGAAAGGGACTGAGAAGCAATAGACAGAATGTATTCTCTCCTCTGTGCTTCTGGCTCTTTTCACGCTATAGAACTTTCACTCTCAATCATGAATATTCACATAAATGTTTATCCCTCCCCAGTGGCTTCTTCCTCCCTCCCTCTATTTCCTCCCCGCTTTTATCTCTGTCTCTCCCACACTGTTTCTTTTTATTTCTGTGTTAATTATTTAATTCATCAAATATTTATTATTTACATGATGGACATTGTACAAGACACTAAAAGTTCAGAGAAGGGAATTCTATTCTCCTTGGAAAACAAATACGGAACCAAGAAGGGCTCAACAACAAACCAAGTAGAAGTTTCTGCCAAAATTTAGGGGTGCACAGAGGCCTTTCATCTATTATGACAGAGAAGGTGATGCATGAACCCAACCTGAAAAATGCAAGGAAGTGATCAGGGGAGAAGGTAGAGGAGGATGCAGAGGTACAGCAGGGAAGAGGACCTCAGGAACTGCTGGTCATTTGCACACTATGTCACAGGACCTGTGTGCAGGAGTGATGAACCGTGACTGGAGAAGTTAGCAGGGCCTTATGTGTCATGCTGTAAAACTAAGGTTTATTCCAAATGTGTTGGAGGTTCTTCCAGAATTTTACATAGAATAATAATATCAGATATTTTTAGCATCAGCAAAACTGAGGATTTATATACTCTCAGGCTCTGGAGTCAGATTGAGAACAGAATGTTACTCATGGTTAGCCACTTGGTGGCTCTGTGACCTGGGACAAATTACCTAGCCTCTCGGTCTCAGTTTCTTCTCCAAAATACTTTTTTTTTTTTTTTTTAAATACTACCTTCTTTGTAGGCCTTGTTTTTTATTTGGTGAGAATTAAATGATATATTATTTGTAACATTCTCTTATTTTTACCTGATATTGACAAATTATTACTGTATATTTTATGGAGTACAAAGTAATGCTGTGATACATGTATACAATGTAGAATGATTGAATCAAGCTAATTAACATATCCATGGTCTCGAATGGAATACTTATCATTTATTCCTCCTGTCTAACTGAAACATTGTAGCCCTCAACCAACATCTCCCCATTCCCTTGATTCCCCAGCTTCTGGTAACCATCATTCTGCTCTCTGCTTCTATGTGTTGGATTTTTTTAGCTTCCACATATAAGTCAGAACATGCAGTATTTGCCTCCATGTCTGGTTTATTTCATTAGCACAAAGTCCTTCACATTCATTCATGTTGTCACATATGACAAGATTTCCTTCTTCTCCTTCATCTTTGAGGCTGAATAGAATTCCAATGTGTATATATACCATATTTTCTTGTCCATTCATCAATTGATGAACACTTAGATTGATTCCATAACTTGACTATTGTGAATAGTGCTGCAATAAACATAGGAGTTCAATATCTCTCAGGCTTCCTGATTTCAAATCTTTTGGATACATACCCTGGAGTAGAATTCCTGGATCTTATTTCTAACATTCTTAGTACAGTGCCTGGCACATAGAAAGCTTACCAAACAGATATTTACTTTTACCAGTAATGACTAGGAATGTCTTATCACCGCAGTCATTGTTACTGTTATAAAAACTGCTCAATAAACTATTATGAACACCACTCATCTTGGTGTGCAGGAACAGCCAGAGACGGGAATAAGCTGGAGGAAGGGAGATCAGTTAGGAGGCCTCTGGAATAATTTAGGAAAGAATATTCTGTTTTCTGTCTGGTACCCAGCTGTCACTCAGAAGGAGCTTAAAAAAAAGTTTGTGGAATAAATGAAAAGGAAGACTGAGCAGAATTCAGTGATTGATTAGCTCAAAGAAACCAGGGAGCAAATAAAAGATGACTGCAAGACTTTGAGATTGGGTGACTGGAGGATTCTGGTACTATCGACACAAAGAAATCCTCTCTCTTTCCACCCCTTGGCTCTGCGTTCTCAGGCCATTGCTCACCTGACATCTTTGGATGGTTGGCCGCTTTTTGAATTTCACTCACTTGCTCAATGACTGTGGTGTGCAGGTCTGCTGCTTTGTCTTTTTCCAGAATGCCTTGTCATAACTATAGCAAAGGCATGTCTGAATTTAGAACCCCCACAATTCAAAAATCTCAAACCCCACTTACAAATTGGGTTTCAATACATCTCTCAGGTTGCTTCTAAATCTTTTTTTTTTTTTTTTTTTTTCATTTTTAGATCATGTAGATGTCTCAGGAAAGACTTCAGCATGTGTGCCTCTGTCAGGGGCACTAATAAAATCCTATGCTTTTACATCCATTATTGTATTTGGAACAAAATGTCCTTTATGGTCATTTGATATTATATATTTTCTGTTTTGTATATAATATAAAATTACATATACATTCTATTTTAGGTCTCATCTCATTAAAAAACAAAACAACAACAGCAACAACAAAAACTTGGCTCAGCTTTTGGCTTTTCTACTTCTGTCAACTTGTTATTTGTACTCTGACTCCAAAGACGATTGGAGAAACTTGGGAGCATAACACAAGATTTTATTTTTACCAATTGATCTGTCCAGTGCTATGGACTGATTTTTGCACAAAGTAGTAGCAGGTTCGGCTGATGCCATGGTTCTCTGATTTTCTTTCTTTCTTTATTTTTCTTGCGTTTGATTATTCTGATTACTAAATGCCTTGCAATTTGACGAAGAACAGAAGTTATGAGCTCGTACTAGGAATAGGTTAGCCAGGTTCAAGGATCTCACAACATTTAGAAAGATTGTTTTTAAGGAAGAAATTAAAAAAAAAGTCTTATAGGGAAATCAGTGACATCATAAACAAGTTTGCAATGCTGTCTACTAGTATAAATGACTGCGAGACTCATTGCCCAGCTGTTTTTGTGATCCAGGGCACACATTTGCGAGACAGCTGCCCTGAACTAGGGAAGGTCAAGCAAAACCCACTGCCTGTCTAGAGATGGCTGTCCTGATGTCAGTCTCATTAGTTCCTGAGTTCTTGCCAAGGAAATTAGCAAGAACTAGTATAGATCTGGAGGTCAAAGTTTAGCAGAAAGAGCCCCCACAGCAGTGCGCAAAGAGCACTCTGCCCTACTCTTTTTTTCTCTACTGGTCACCTAGTTGGTGTGGGGGTGTGTGTGTGTGTGTGTTTCCAAAATAGTACTTGAAGGATAGGAAATTAAATGTCTGTGGGAAAAAGCAACGTTTTGGGTTCTCAGCATTTTAGTCAGCTGCTTTCTTACTTTTCCAGACTGTGACTATTCTTTGAAGCTATTAAAATCTATTCTTGGTAATGAGAAAAGGGAGTGACTTGATGGTTCTTTTCCAATTGCTCTGTGTCTAACAAGAAATACCTAAATAATTTGCCGTTTTAAATTTCCCCTAGTGGTGGCAAAACAATTCGACTCCTATTTGTGGGGGAAAAAAATCTCTGCCGTGAATGTCAGTGTTGGGAACATAGCGAGACAAAAAGCTACCTGGGCTAGCCTGTTTCTCCAGGATGAAACAAAAGGAATATAGATTTTAGTGGCTGCTTTAACAGTTTGGTAAAGGATCTGGTCTATCTTGGGTGTGGGAGATGGGAGGGGTAAAGAAGTCAGAATCCCATTTAGATCACAGAAAGAAACCAGGAAGTAAGGGGAAATTATTACAGTCTGTTCATAGCTCAGAATGTTAAAGGCAACAACCTCTGCTGGTTGGTTATTCATTAGCAAAAAGGAGAGAGCCGTCCAGATCCGGACTGGTCCAAAGACAGGAGCAGACTTGAAACAGGGGGAGAGCTCCTGGCGAAAGCAAGGTGTGTAGGTTTTGCCAGGGGTTAGTAGCTTCCTCTTGCTAACTTTTTATTGGGACAAAAGGCAAGATGGCACCATTCTGTTCTCAGATATTTGTCTAAATAAAGCCCTTTTAATTTTATTTTATTTTTGTTGTGCGATTCTTAAGCAGATACGAAGAAAAGATACCTTCCTACTGAGCAGCTGCCCAGCTCCTGCTCCGTTTTGCTTGGGGGTAGCAGCTCCGGCCACAGAAAGCAAGCCGGTAAGTCTCTCCAGGTAGGACTTGCTGCAACCAGCTGCTGGACTGATTTGAAATGGGACTTTGCATACTCTCCAAAGTATGGTGAGTTGGTGCTGACTTCAAAGGTGCCTGGTGAAGGAAGAGAAGGTGGATCGCAGAGACTAAGGGGAGAGGGAGAAGCCCTGCTCCTCTTCTCCCCACCAAGGCACAATGAGCAACATCTGTCAGAGGCTCTGGGAGTATCTAGAACCCTATCTCCCCTGCTTGTCGACGGAAGCAGACAAGTCAACGGTGATTGAAAATCCAGGGGCCCATTGCTCTCCCCAGTCACAGAGGCATGGCCACTACTTTGTGGCTTTGTTTGATTACCAGGCTCGGACTGCTGAGGATCTGAGCTTCCGGGCAGGTGACAAACTTCAAGTTCTGGACACTTCGCATGAGGGCTGGTGGTTTGCCAGACACTTGGAGAAAAGGCAAGGTGGCTCCAGTCAGCAACTACAGGGCTATATTCCTTCTAACTACGTGGCTGAGGACAGAAGCCTACAGGCAGAGCCGTGAGTAGTACAAACTTCTATTTAATTTCTGAACTGTCTGAGGGCTGGGTAATGAGTTTTCCTTTCTACTTCTCTACAACCCCCTAATGCCCAAAGAGTATGAGGAAAGTATGAGGAAGTACTGGCAAGAAACCACTAATTGAAACACACCTCCCCCGCTGAGTGAGAGTGAAACTGGCGGGTAATTGTTGTTGAGATGACTTCAATTACAGTATGTACACCCACAGGCCCAGGGTGTATTTTCAACATTAAACAAATGATGTGTTTAATACTCTACCTTCTTTTTGGCTGTGATATAACTCGTGCCTCACTTTAACAACAAAATTGCATTTTGTTTGAAGGTATATTATAGGACTTCCCTTAATGATGCTCTCAAATCTAAACTTCAGATCCTTTTTTTAAAAAAACTTTTGAAACATTCCAGGGTTATATATATCAACTCTAGCCCTAGCTCTCATCCTAATCCCTTTCATTCTGATGGGAATACACAGGGCTAACGTAGAAGATAACACTTAGAAGATACTAATGTTCTCAGTTAAATCATGATATAGACTTTTTAAAAAAAAATTCCCAGGTCCTGAGATATGCTACCCAAATGATGATATCTTTTTGTTTTTATTATGATTAGAAACTGGCCAGCTACAGACATTTACTAAGTTTTGATAGGAAAAATGACAACATCTCCTTAGAAGAAGAGATTAAGACTTTATCATGGTATTTGAATGAAATATGAATTATAGTGGAACAAAAGAGGAAAGTTTTTACGTACTTATTCACTCATCCATCTATCCATCCATCCATCCATCCATCCATCCATCCATCCATCCACGCATCCATCCATCCACCTACCACCCCTCTAAGTGCCAGGCATAGACAGTAGTGGACTGAGTCGGGGAGGGTAAAGGAGGTTATTCTAGTGGTGACTGAACACAAAGTGAATAAAGCATAGTCTTGACAATGTATACTTGGGGTCTGGTGGGTTGGGAAGCAAATGGAGACTCTTATTGGTCCTGATCTCATTGCCGCCTGGATCCAGTGAAACCTTAGGCTGGGAATGTCTCTCAGAAAATGGACTCATTTTATAGAATGGTTTCTTAATAGGGAAACCATTGGAGATTCTCTTATGTAAGTGTTTCTTATTTTTATGTGACAATCCCTTACTGGTCCAGGGAATAAAATAATAATACATAGCCATAGAGCATTGTTGCTACTTTCCAAACTCATGCGTCACATATGAAGAGAGGTTGGATAATTTTTGATTTTTGAGATTCTTTTCAACACCAAGAGCCTATAAATGTTTAGAAGGGTCTTAATTTATGCTTAAATAGAAAGGAATTAAATATACTTTTGATGAATGGAATTGATCTGTTATCAAGTGGGAAAATCACCTGTGTGAACATTTGCTTTCTGTTATAATCTACAGGAAATATCTTTATACATTGGATACACTTATGTGCATTTATGTGTTTTCACTACTATATGATTTCTATGTCCTATATGGCATTATGCATATTTTATATTTGGCATAACATGTATAGAATAATAATAATATATTAATGTTTCATGCCTTGAATTCATAATCTGTTAGTTTTAAATATATTCAACTCATATAACTACTTAGGACCTCAATTTCCTCATCTGCAACTCTCTGGGGTTGCCAAGACCATTGGATTTCCTGACTATCTGGAAACAGGAGCTCTTATGTTCATATGTAGTGGTTCAGTTACATTCATGCTTGACTGTATTAGAAATGCTGAGGAAAGCAAATTGACTGAAACAAGTCAAGCAATCCGAAGGTATCATATTCTGGGTAAAAGGCTTAAGAGCAGTGTTCTTATTAATTTAGATTTTCTTTGCCTACAAACACAAAATAAAGCAACTAAATTATTATGGTTATTTTTGATTCTCAGGGCCACTTGTAGCCAATAATATTTTTTCCCTCTGCACATTACCTTGACCTTTCTTCTTGGAATTGGTTCTTAGCAGCATTCCTACTTGTCACTACCATTCTAGATCTCTGTAGTTAGCTTTCCTTGGGATCTTCACATCACTGGAATAAAAACATGATGCCCAATAGATGCTGATACTCTGCCTCCTGGCTGGAACAGGCTACTTCTTTTCTTTTAAGTGCACACCACGGTCTTCACCTGTGAACCCAGCTTACTTCTGAAGTTTCTTGTCACCGTAAGGCAAAATTGCTTCAATATGCTTAGTGCAAGTAGCTATAGCTTCTAGAATTCCCCTCCGTCTCAAATAGAAGCGATTTTTACTGAACAGCCTTCTGCGTGAGCGTGTCCAAGTGGCTCACACAGTACTTTAACGCTTGAAATATTATAAATAAACACCTTATTTTAATATTTTTCTTCAGTGAATTTTTTCAACAGTGTATTTTTTTCTCATGAATGTACAAATTAATGTAATTTTTTAAAATCATGAGCTCAGTAAATAGACTTAAGGAAACATTATTGTTTATATCCACATGTATGGGATGAGTAGGCAATGGGAAACCAATGAAAGCTGTCGTCTAATTCCTAATTAGACCAGTTTAATGCAACGTATGTTAGTATTTGTGTTTCTATGTCTTTATTCTTGACTTGGATCTGTAAGAAAAAAACTGCAAATACTTCTGGAGTTATTGGTGCCAGGGAAAATTAGTTGAAGGCTTTAGTTTGCAGCTTGTTTATTTGTTTTCTTTATACTTGGAAGTAGAGATGCTGAAAAACAAACTATTGTTTAAAAAGTCTAATTTACTAATTCTTACTCCACTTAGAAATGCTCTTCACTTTTACTGAATATCTTACACTCAGTGATATAGTAAACTGATTCTTGAAGATTTATTTTGTCCTTATGAAGAATCATTGAATTTATCTTATCTTCAACTTGAATTTATTCCTAGCTCATTTTAGAGATGAGTCTTTTCCTTTAACATCTTCGATGTGAAATCCCTCAAAAACCTTATCCTTAAGGTCTTATTAATCAGAACTTTCTTTAATATTTTATTCATGGTGTTTTTAAAGATATAAAGTTCACATAAAAGTAATCATGTGGAAATAACATATAAATATTAGAACCAAAAGTCATGGCTTTAAATTTCATTGCTTTAATTATAAAAAATTCAAGTATTACAAAATATTGATAAAAAGCAAAATGATCAGCAACAATATTACACGCAGCATCATTTATCTGCAAAGAGTTTAAAAAGTTTTTTGCCTAAGGAGGATCACCTGAGTCCAGGAGCTCGAGACCAGACTGAGCAACATAGTGAGACCCAGTCTCTACAAAAAATTTAAAAATTAACTAGGCATGATGCCGCAAACCTGTAGTCCCAGCTACTCGAGAGAGTGAGACTGGGGCAGGAAGATTGCTTGAACCTGGGATGTTGAGGCTGCAGCGAGCTATGGTTGTGCCACTGCACTCCAGCCTGGGTGACAGAGCAAGACCCTATCTCGAACCCCCACGCACCAAAAAACAAAAACAAAAACAAAAAAAACAAAATGAACAGTTGTTTGCTTAATTGTTTAAGTGTACCTTAGGCGTTCTCTAACATACTTTTGTGTTAAATTGAACTAGGATCAGAGATGAGATCCGTTTAATCTCGCAGAAAGGGGATTGGTAGGAGGGGAATGGGGTGGACATAACCACATAAGCCAGCCACTGATGATTTCTGCTTTGCCAACTTGATCACGCAAACCAAGGGCAGCAGTTGAGATAACTGATTTGACTCCCCTTTGGATGTTAAGTTTAAGTTATGATAACAACAATGAAATGTGCTGCTGAACTTCTGACTCCATACGCTTCTCAAAGACATAAATGAAGGTTCTATTAAGAAAATTAGATCACTAGGATGATCTCTAAAGTTTATTGTTTATTAAGCTCCACATTTTTCTAGGTCATATTCTTATGTATATTCTTACTTGTGAATCAATAATTTTGTCTTAAGTCCATTCTATAGGCCTAGTATTGTGCTAAGTGAATGACTCAGCAAAGTCAGAGGAATTAGTATTTGCTTTGTTTATATATAAAATTTAGCTTTATGTTAAGAAATATTTCCACACTTATATGTGAAACAATAAAGGCCATTAAGTTTATTTCTGCCTCCTAAATTTGAGGATGGCATACCTTCGTGGGTAGGAGGGCTAGAGGAGCCACCCATACTGACCTACAATGGTGTCTTTGTATCTCTTGTTAGACCTTTAGCAGGGGAAGAAGCAAAGTACTGGATTTTGTAGAAAGTTTTTCTTCTCCTGTTATTACTGTGAAAGGTAGATAATTTCCAATTTCTCATCTATTCATCGTTTCAGTGGCTTCCTTGAAAAAGAAAGCAATAATAAATATTTGTAACTTGTAGTTTTGTTGGTAGTTTATAATTATGGGATAAAAATGCTAGAATATTCTGAAGTATAAAAGTAATAGGATTTTCCTCCTTGTATTTAGGCCATATTTTCCTACTTGAGTTCCTCTTTAGTGTGTCAGACTAGAGTTCTTTGAAGATTTTATCTAACCTATGATGATTACCATTGTCGGGCTTGAAGAAAGCAGCATGGCGAAATAAAGTGGTATATTCTTGGAAAGATTCTTATATCACTCTTTTAAAATAGAGTGAGACTTTGCTATTTTGTCATTTGAATACTGTGGAATTTAATAATTATTGAATACAAATGGTACATAGTGTTTCTAATCATTTTCAACTTAAATGTCAGCAGATTTCTTTCTCTGCTCGGATATGAGACCAGCTTTTGGATCTTAACTTAATTATAGGTATAGAAACAATGTGGTTTAAGAATTAACATTACCCTTAATACATTTTAAAAGTCATCAGAATATTCATAATCCACTCGATATATAGATGTTATCTACTTTGAGAAGTTTGAATCATTAAAAATCACCTGTGTGCACTCAGTTCCACAATTGTTCTTTATCTAGATCATTTATTTTGTTCCCTTTGTGTAAGTTTTCGAGGAAGACTAAATGCCTATGTGTCAAAGTGAAAATAATACCTAGTAACAAATGCCTGAAAATAATGCCTGGCATTTCTGGGTTCTCTCCTCTAAGACAAAGTATACTTACTATAATTTTAGAAACTAAATAAGAAGAGATTTATATATATAAATAATAAGTAAAATACATCATGACTATACTACAAATATCCAACTATGGTTGTCTATCAAGTGTTTTGGATGAATCAAGATAAAAATTTTAGCACAAATCATTTAAGTCAACCAAAAGCATATTTGAATGCCATGAGATTAATTAGCATTGCTGTCCCCATCCTTTGAGTTATTTTTCATTATATGTTATTTATGATGATGTAAAATAAGAATATGACAAATATGTTTGTAAAATAATTTATCAAAAAATTTCATCTCAGGTATAATATTATATGACTTTTCATGTTAATATAATTGTACTGTTTATGTTAATATAACTCTAACTCAATTTGTTATATAATAAATTTTTGCACAAATTGCCACTATTTTAAAGAAAAATAATAATTAACTACTAAGTTAGAATATATTTTATAAAAATAGTAGCAAAATCATAGATGTGAAGAAAGGAGCAACCAATTCAACTATGTTAAAATCCCAGTTGAAGTTTAATTGATAGCTGTGTAAAGTAATTAATAGCAGTAAAACTTGATTACGTGCATCTCAAAGTACCTTTGAGAACCAATGAAGTGACATAGTATGGCATCATTAAAATGAGTTAGGAGTCTTTGCTAGGAAAAGTAGCAACATTGATAATACTTTAAAAGTTCCAATTGCAATATGTCATTCAGAATCACTCTCTCTTTAGTAAAAGTATTGATTAGTTTTGCTTTTCAGGTTTTCTACAAATTACTAACAATGGAAAAAATTTTATGTGAGTGAAATAAATCATTAACTACTGAGCTCCAGTCTTCAAGATTAGAACCCAAGTTTTAACTTGATCAGATTTATTCTTTGAAAAGAAAATGTTCCATTGGATTCAAATGGTTTACTCTTTTTTCAAATGAATTAATTTAAATCCATGGTTTGTCTCTGCAGATACATCCTAGTGTTGCTTTTTGATGAATAGAAGTCAAGAATCTCACCAAACTGACACTGTCAAAGTAGACAGAACCTTCTATACAGTAAAGTAGGACTAAATTCTGTTAGCAGCTACCATATATGCTGTGTACTTTCATTGCTCTTGTTAATGTAGCTCTTGAGGCTATCAAAAGAGGAAAAACAAACAAAACTTTGCCTCAATTAATTCTCGTTGCAGCTCAGAAAATTCCCTTCAGATTTTTTAACGATCAATACAACCGTGAGAATCTCTATGGACAATATAAATCAGAGCAGTCTTTAGGTTCTTCTGCTGAATGTTTCAACTAGGTCCAAACATTAGTAGTATAGAGTTTTACTGAAATATAATGCTGGTTACCCTTTCTGACCTAGCCTATGTTATGCCTAAGAACATAAAATATAGGCTCAGATGATCTAGATTTGAATTTGACTCTCTAATGTCTTAGCTGTGTGAGTCTGAGAAATTACTTGACCCCTCTGCCTCAGTTTCTCATCTGTTAAATAGGAACCACAGTGACACCTATCTTATAGGATCGTTACGTGACATAAATAAGACTGTGCAGAAAGGGTGCACTGTAGAGAACCTGACACATAGTAAGGTTTAATAAATACTATGTTTCATTTAGTTGGCAGCTCCTCTTTTACTTCTGTCTAAATGGATCATACTTTACACCCCCATTCTAGTCTGAGCTCACAATATTCTTTCTCTATGACAGATGTCCTGCACATTGAGTGTCTTTCAGTCTTTGACAGTTCTGCACCCTCCCTCACCTGCAGCCTTGGTCTTCAGATGGGCTGTTCTCTCTGCCTGTAACCCTCTCTTTCCTCTTTTTTTTCCTGACCAGCTTAACTTATCCTTCAAGTCTCACCCTATTTGTTCCTCCCTCCCCACGCCTTTCCTGACATGCTAGACTACATTAGGTGTTCCTGCCTAGAGTTGTTAGCACCCTTTGTCATTACTGCTAATTTGTTTTCTGCAGTGCTATAAACTATGGATGTGGGTAGTGGAAAGGTGAGCAATTGCTCCTCCCAGAGCTTAGTGTGATGCCTAAGAATCATAAGCACTGATTGGGTAGATGAACAACTAAATGAATGATTGCTTATCTACAAATCTCAGGTCTTTTAAAGAGCAGCCCACAGAGCCACCTCTTCTTTAACTGTTCTCTCTGAATTGCATTTTTACCTACCAGAAAATTCTACATTAAAGGCATAAGATGTTTTTTATTCATTTCTCAATGAAATTGCTCACGCCTTAATTTTTGGTTAGACTCACAGTCATAAAAGCATAATTCCCAGGTTCTCAGAAACTAGTTGCTCTAATCCACCCCGGGGAGAAAATACTTAAGGGTCATAGACCAATTCAAATATTCTTTGTAATGTAGACTGAATATCAAGTCAGGAACAGACTGTAAATCTCATTGAAATGGCATCTAAAAATCACATATACACATATTAAACCATAGTATGGTTATATTTAAAGTAGAGGATTTACTGGCCAGAGCTTTTAAATGGACAGCAAATCTAAATCCAATTTACAAAATTAATGTTGTGGGGCCAGACTTGTAATTTCAGTTTTTATGCTCAATATACATAATTTCTAATTATTATGTATATGAAATATTTTTCAGCTTACATAAGCTGAAAGCCTGACTCTTTACTGAATATTAATAGTTTTTACTGTATATTCTAACATTACCAAAAAATAATTTTATCTTTTTTTTACTAGTTTTCTCACTAATTAACTACTAATTTCTCTGCAGCATTCTCTGACTCCCATTTTATATATGGGTTCTTAGCTCTTCTTAGCATTGAAAGGATTGAGCCAGTTTCCCTAGGGAAGGTAGTTATACAGATTAATAGCAGTTTTAATGATATTGCAGGGTTCCTTACAGCTATTTTCCTAAAGACTGCAACTTTAGTATTAGTTTATATGGCTGTTCCCTTGAAGATTAATGTAAGAGAAGAAATTTGCTAAAATGCATAGATGCAAATGTAGATCATATACTCTGGATCACCTACTTTTCTGCTTATTTGGCTAAATTCAGATACTGTCATAGACTGTCCCTTGTGTAATAAATATCTTTCTATCATGATGCCATTTTTTTCTACAAAGTTTTTTAGTTGAATATTTTTCTGTTTAGCAATTGAGTTGATTGCATGTCAGATTCTTTAATTTTTTAATGTCTTTTTAATATTCAGATGGCACATTTTATAGTGCCTTTAAATTCAGACTAAATTCTCAATCAAATACTTTTTTCATGATTTCTGTGCCTTTTTATGGGTAAAATAAAAATGCAATTCAATAAATTAATAGGAACTTTTGAACTTTATACTAGGTATCTTACTTGAAAGACATTTAGAATACTATTTCACAGTAAATATTCCTGTTAACACAAATGTTGCATACCACATTGGCAGCATGATTTGGATGATTCAGAAGAATCTCACTTTAAGGTTCCTCTAAAAGGCCAGTATTGTTGATAGATATAAGGTAACTGTAATGCCAGTTTCATCTCACATATCTCTTTTTACCATTTCTGAATAATAATTAATTCTGACATACCAAGACACCACCCTGCAACTTCCAGCATTGTGCTGCCTGCAAAGTCACTGCTAGAGCATAATTTCTGGATACTCCCAGTTGCACATCTGAGAAGCAGGATTCAGGACACTTTCTCCAGTGTCTTTTTACCATTTCTGGTCATTGAAGAAAATAGTTTCTATGAGATTCAGTTATCCATTCAACAAACTTTTTGTATTTACTCTATTAAAGATATTGTTTTTGTATAGTGGGAGACATGAAAATTAATAAGACAGTGCTATTCTCCAGAGAATTTTACAGTTTCAGCAGGTAAGATTAGCAAGCCAAGAATGTTGTGACAATGCCCTTTGTCAAAAGTGCATCAGGAAGTGTTTTATTATTCATTGCAGGGAAGGAGAACACACACATGGAGAAGAGTAGAGCGCCTCAGTAAGAGGGTGTTAGATAGGACCCACTATTAGATCTGGGGATGTGACTTTGGGGAGATTTTAGGAAGCAGGCATTGCTTTGTTTTGGATACTGTTAAGAAATGGGAATAACTGTATAATTAGGTATTTAATAAATCTTATTGAGAAAGATGGAAGACTTTGGGAATAAAGCTAGAATTGGTCAAGAGACATCAGTCACTCAGGTTAGCCAAGATAAGTAGATGTTTGGTCATTTTTTAGGATGGACAATATTCATGTTTTTGTGGGTGTTGAGACTTCATTATGGAGTGATCTGATCTTGTTTTTGTCTCAATCCATCATAGTCACAGCATGGCCTTGTCTGAAGTTGATGTTTTGTGAGATTGTTTACATTCAACAGAAGACAGCAAGGTCCAGCCGTAAGTGCCAGTCTAGGTCCAGGATGTCAAGAGCTAATTTTCATTTCCTCAGTTAGCATAGATAGATGCTGATAAATGCCATGAGTATCACAAACTGTCTACCATGTAGTATGCACATAAAAAACAATGTTCAACTCATGAATGAAGACACAAATAGTTGGAAGAATGAGTGCAGAAATAGAAGAGATCAGTCCTGATTTGGGGGAAATCATACCTTCCTTTCAGGGTTCAGCTCATATGACCCTTTTCCTAAAAGTTTTCTAAGCTTCATGGAAAGAATTCATAATTTGTTTTGTTTTCCCATGATTTTGTATTTATTGTTAGTAGAGCAACGGTCACTGACAACTGACATTTACTAAGAGCTTACCATTATGTCACCTACTATACAAATAACTTCACTGGCATTGTCTTATATCATAATCCTATGAGACAGATGCTTTTATTACCCCCATTTGCAGATGAGGAGACAGAAGCTGAAAGAGTTTAAGTAAACTGCTTAAGTCCACACAACTAGTAAATGATGGAAGTGAGATTTATCTGCATGCTCTCAGAGCCTGTACTTTTATCATATAACAGCTAGCTATAAAAATTCTGTCTTATGAGGCTGAAAAGTCTTTGATTGCCTGGGAAACAATGCAAGACTGTTTCTGCCCCAGAGAATTTATAATCTCAGAAAGTGAGACTATCTATTTTCTCCTGAGATTGTAAATTTCCTGAAGCAGAAAGACTGTCTTATTTAGTTTTACTCAATGCTTACCGAACTGAATTTCTAAAAGCTTAGAGAGATGAACAATTCAATACAACTCCTTGAATAATATACAGGAGGGAAAGTAAAAGTGTATTCAGGGAATGGCAAGTTGTAGAGTTTAGTTGAAGCATTCATGGAGAAGAGCAATGGGAAGCAAATCTGGAAAAATAGCCAGGAACAAGTTTTGGAAAAGAGCATGTATGATAGTTTAAAGAGTGGGTTTTATCTAATGCGAAATAGAAATAGATAGAAAGCAGGGCTTTGAAAAGACTATGAGGAGGTAGGAATGGATTAGAGAAGAGATGAGCTAGTCATAGAAGTATTGAGAAATTATTTCAAAGGTGCATGGCATGAGATTATAAGGGCTTAATTTTAATTTATGGTACTGTTAAAAAAAAAAAAAAGAAGTGTAGGGATGTTACCAATCCCAAGAATGAAGAATCAAGAAGACTTAAGGGGAAGAAAATGATATTTTTGAAAACATTCAATGTGCTAAGCATACAAAACTAATTTAATCCTTCTAATAGCTCTGCAAGGCATATTCTCTTATCACTGTTTTTAGGGTAGGGAAATTAAAGCTAAAATTTAAATAAATTAATGTATTCTTATTTGGTAAATAGTAGAAGTAAAACTACAAATTAGATGTAGAAGAGGAGAGGAAAAAGAGACTGACATAAAAAATATGTACATTGGGGGCTCAGCACAGTGGCTCACGCCTGTGATCCCAGTACTTTTGGAGGCTGAGGTGGGAAGATCACTTGAGCCCAGGAGTTTGAGACCAGCCTGAGCAACATGGCGAGACCTCATCGCTACAAAACATACAAAAATTACCTGGGCCTGGTGGCGCTCACCTGTAATCCCAGCTACTCAGGAGGCTGAGGTGGGAGGATCGCTTGAGCTGGGAGGTCAAGGCTACCGTGAGCTGGCATCACACCACTGCACTACAGCCTAGGTGAAAGATCAAGACCCTGTCTCAAAACAACAAAAAATGTAACTTGGGACCAGGTGAAACATTAAGATAAAGACATGTTTCATATGGTAATTTTTATTGAAGCAGACAAGGAGGGAATGACTGAAACAGAGAGGAAGATAATACATTCAATTTTAGTTCATGTAGAATTTGAAGCCCTAGTAGAACATCTCAGTGAAAATGTCCAAAGGAAATTTAGAAACACAAAAGGCAAGGCAAAGAGCCAACTCTATTCTGTAAAAATTGATTTTGAAGTCATTCACACCAAGGTGTTGTAGATGTCACAGTAATATAAGAACTGCAGAATATTTTAGACTTCACAAGGATTCTAAGAACCAAACAGTGAGAGTCTAACAGGAACAATGAGGCAAAGATCAAATCTTTAGATTTAAATAGCTATAGTTTAGGTGAATAAGTGGTGTGTAAGTTGTAGTAATTATCCCATCTTTTTGTGCTTCCTTGCATCTGCATTCTTGGGGTAGTCTCCTCCCACATTCATTCTTGGCTTTGCCAAATCACTTGCTTTGGCCAATGGGACAGTTGCAAATGTGACAGAATTGGAGACTTAAAAAGCACTTGCACATTGGAGTTTTCTTTCTTAGTTCTCTTGGAGTCCTACAACTGCCATAAAAATCCGGAGCTAACCTCCAGGAGGATTTGAGACTATGTGAAGAGATGTCCTACTGGCCCAGCTGACTCACCAGCTGACTGAGCAAGCCCAGATAAGATCAGTAGATACTATCCCGAAGTGGTAACCTTTAGACTCATGAGCTGATTAAATAGTTGTGATGGAGCAAAGCCTAACTAATACAGGGAAGAAAAAGGGCCACTGAAGAAAACAATGATGAAAAATTCATCAAAGTGGAAACAAATCAAAGCATCTTTTTCAAAGCAAGGAGATAGAATGTCAGTAAAGAGTTTTTGAGTTAAATGCTAAAGAAAGGTCAAGGTACTGAGGAGGAGGGAAAGACCATTAGGTTTGCTGGATAATTATTTGATAACACTGAAAGCAGTTTCATAAAGTAATGATGGGTGATAGCCTGTAGAAAAGAAAGTTATAAAGGGCAACTGCCTGCTCTGTCTGGAACTCTTCAGTGGCACGTTTAGGCTGGGGTGAACCATGGGAAAATAATTGTATGGGAGGGCTTCACATGTGGAACTTAGGTCTATCCTGATAATCAAAGCTGAGAGAAAACAAAAGCAAAAGAGTCAGTGGATCCCAGCACTTTGGGAGGCTGAAGTGGGTGAATCACTGGAGGTCAGGAGTTCGAGACCAACCTGGCCAACATGGTGAAACCCCACCTCTGCTAAAAATTCACTACAAAATTAGCCACGCATGGTCCACATGCTTGTAATCCCAGCTACTTGGAGACTGAGGCAGGATAATCACTTGAATCTGGAAGATGGAGATTGAGTCACTGCACTCCAGCCTGGGCAACAGAGCGAGACTCCATATCAATAAAAAAAAGAAAAAAAAAAAAAGGAGGCAGTGGAAAACAGCTGCCTCCATCTCTGTGTAGAGTCTGCAGGTTCCTAAAAAAACTACACATGTCTGGTTGTGATTTATCAAAGGCTTGACCCTTTCTAGGGCATCAGATTTGGTAGGTATTCAGTATCCCCTGGTGGGTTGGATATTTGGAGGTTGGAGTAGAGTGAGGCTCCTTTGAAGGTTCATCTTTAGCTCCATGGATTTGGCCTTCCCAAATGTATTAGAAAAATCCATCAGTTTTTCTCATGGGTGACCTCTCACATTTTGAGGTCATGTTGTGGGAAGAATGAGTTCAGTCCTAGGTCTTAAAGTAGAGGTAGCAAATGTGTATATATATAAAATTCATGAAGAAGTTTGTTAAGGAAATTTCACAATACAGATATAGGACAGTAGATTATGGGGGCATCAGGGCCACAACTTGGAAATACTCAGTCGGGGTACTTGAATATTTAATTATAAACCTTGTATCTACATTTTTAATATCTTTCCCTCCCTCTGGTATACTAGTAGTATGATTTAATAAAATAAAAAAAATGCACTCAGATATATCTATTCAAGGAATCTTTTTTTTTTTTTAATTATTATACGTTAAGTTCTGGGATACATGTACAGAACGTGCAGGTTTGTTTCATAGGTATACACGTGCCATGGTTGTTTGCTGCACCCAACAACCCATCACCTACATTAGGTATTTCTCCTAATGCTATCCTTCCCCTAGACCCCCACCCCCCTACAGGCACTGGTGTGTGATGTTCCCTTCCCTGTGTCCATGTGTTCTCATTGTTCAGTTCCCACTTATGAGTGAGAACATGCAATGTTTAGTTTTCTGTTCCTGTGTTAGTTTGCGAAAATGATGGTTTCCAGCTTCATCCATGTCCCTGTAAAGGACATGAAGTCATCCTTTTTTATGGCTGCATAAAAAAGGTGTATCCATGGTGTATACATGCTACATTTTCTTTATTCAGTCTATCACCAATGGGCATTTGGGTTGGTTCCAAGTCTTTGCTATTGTGAACAGTGCTGCAATAAACATTTTGTGTGCATGTGTCTTTATAGTAGAATGATTTATAATCCTTTGGGGATATACCCAGTAAATGGGATTGCTGAGTCAAATGGTATTTCTGGATCTAGATCCTTGAGGAATCACCACATTGTCTTACACAATGGTTGAACTAATTTGCACTCCCACCAACAGTGTAAAGCATTCCTAGTTCTCCATATCCTCTCCAGCATCTGTTATTTCCTGACTTTTTAATGATCGCCATTCTAACTGTCATGAGATGGTATCTCATTGTGGTTTTGATTTGCATTTCTCTAATGACCAGTGATGATGAACTCTTTTTCATATGTTTGTTGGTCACATAAATGTCTTCTTTTGAGAAGTGTCTGTTCATATCCTCCACTCACTTTTTGATGGGGTTGTTTGTTTTTTTCCTTGTAAATTTGTTTAAGTTCCTTTTAGATTCTGGATAGTAGCCCTTTGTCAGATGGATAGATTGCAAACATTTTCTCCCATTCTGTAGGTTGTTTACTCTGATGATAGTTTCTTTTGCTGTGCAGAAGCTCTTTAGTTTAATTAGATCCTATTTGTCTATTTTAACTTTTGTTGTCATTGCTTTTGGTGTTTAAGTTGTGAAGTCTTCGCCCATGCCTATGTCCTCAATGGTATTGCCTAAGTTTTCTTCTAGGGTTTTCATGGTTTTGGGTCTTATGTTTAAGTCTTTAATGCATCTCAAGTTAACTTTTGTATAAGGTGTAAGGAAGGGGTTCAGTTTCAGTTTTCTGCATATGGCTAGCCAGTTTTCCCAGCACCATTTATTTGATAGGGAATCCTTTCCCCATTGCTTGTTTTTGTCAGGTTTGTCAAAGATCAGACGGTTGTAGATGTGTGGCATTATTTCTGAGGCCTCTGTTCTGTCCCATTGGTCTATATATCTGTTTTGGTAGCAGTACCATGCTGTTTTGGTTACAGTTGCCTTGTAGTATAGTTTGAAGTCAGGTGGCATGATGCCTCCAGCTTTGTCCTTTTTGCTTAGGATTGTCTTGGCTATACAGGCTCTGTTTTGGTTCCATATGAAATTTAAAGTTTTCTCTAATTCTGAGAAGAAAGTAAATGGTAGCTTGATGGGGATAGCATTGAATCTTTAAATTACTTTGGACAGTATGGCCATTTTCATGGTATTTATTCTTTCTATCCATGAGCATGGAATGTTTTTCCAGTTGTTTGTGTCCTCTCTTATTTCCTTGAGTAGTGGTTTGTAGTTTTCTTGAAGAAGTCCTTCACATCTCTTGTAAGTTGTATTCCTAGGTATTTTACTCTCTTGGTAGCAATTGTGAATGGGAGTTCACTCATGATTTGGCTCTCTGTTTGTCTGTTATTGGTGTGTAGGAATGCTTGTGAATTTTGCACATTGATTTTGTATTGAGACTTTGCTGAAGTTGCTTATCAGCTTACGGAAATTTTGGGCTGAGACAACGGGGTTTTCTAAATACACAATCATGTCATCTGCAAACAGGGACAATTTGACTTCCTCTCTTCCTGTTTGAATACTCTTTATTTCTTTTTCTTGCCTGACTGCTTTGGCCAGAACTTTCAATACCATGTTGAACAGGATTGGTGGGAGAGGCCATCCTTGTCTTGTGCCAGTTTTCAAAGGGTATGCTTCCAGCTTTTGCCCATTCAGTATGAGATTGACTGTGGGTTTGTCATAATTTACTCTTATTATTTTGAGATACATTCCATCAATACCTAGTTTATTGAGATGTTTTAGCATGAAGGGGTGTTGAATTTTATTGAAGGCCTTTTCTGCATATATTGAGATAATCATGTGGTTTTTATCATTGGTTCTGTTTATGTGATGGATTATGTTTATTGATTTGCATATGTTGAGCCAGACTTGCATCCCAGGGATGAAACCAACTTGATTGTGGTGGATAAGCTTTTTATATGTTACTGGATTCAGTTTGCCAGTATTTTATTGAGGATTTTCACATCAATGTTAATCAGGGATATTGGCCTGAAATTTTCTTTTTTTAATTGTGTCTCTGCTAGGTTTTGGTCTCAGGATGATGCTGGCCTCATAAAATGAGTTAGGGAGGAGTGCCTCTTTTTCTATTGTTTGGAATAGTTTCAGAAGGAATGGTACCAGCTTCTCTTTGTACCTCTGGTAGGATTCAGCTGTGAATCCGTCTGGTCCTGGGGTTTTTTTTTTGGTTGGAAGGCTATTAATTACTGCCTCAATTTTGGAACTTGTTGTTGGCCTGTTCAGGGATTCAACTTCTTTCTGATTTAGACTTGGGAGGGTGTATGTTTCCAGGAATTTATCCATTTCTTCTAGATTTTCTAGTTTATTTATGTAGAGGTGTTTATAGTGTTCTCTGATGGCATTTTGTATTTCTGTGGGATCAGTGGTGATATTCCCTTTTTCATTTTTTGTGTCTATTTGATTCTTCTCTCTTTTCTTCTTTATTAGTCTGTCTAGTGGTCTATTTATTTTGTTAATCTTTTCAATAAACCAGTTCCTGGATTCATTGATTTTTTTTGAAGGGTTTTTCATGTCTCTATCTCCTTCAGTTCTGCTCTGATCTCAGTTATTTCTTGTCTTCTGCTAGCTTTTGAATTTGTTTGCTCTTGCTTCTCTAGTACTTTTAATTGTGATGTTAGGGTGTCTATTTTAGATCTTTCCTGCTTTCTCCTGTGGGCAGTCAGTGCTATAAATTTCCCTCTAAACACTGCTTTAGCTGTGTCCCAGAGATTCTGGTATGTTGTGTCTTTGTTCTCATTGATTTCAAAGAACTTATTTATTTCTGCCTTAATTTCATTATTTGCCCAGTAGTCATTCAGGAGCAGGTTGTTCAGTTTCCATGTAGTTGTGTGGTTTTGAGTACGTTTCTTAATCCTGAGTTCTAATTTGATTGCACTGTGGTCTGAGAGACTGTTTGTTATGATTTCTGTTCTTTTGCATTTGTTAAGGAGTGCTTTACTTCCAATTATGTGATCACTTTTAGAATAAGTGCAATGTGGTGCTGAGAAGAATGTATATTCTGTTGATTTTGGGTGGAGAGTTATGTAGATGTTTATTAGGTCCGCTTGGTCAAGAGATGAGTTCAAGTCCTGAATATCCTTGTTAATTTTCTGTCTCATTTTTGTCTGTCTGATATTAACAGTGGATGTTAAAGTCTCCCACTATTATTGTGTGAGAGTCTATGTCTCTTTGTAGGCCTCTAAGAACTTGCTTTATGAATCTGGGTGCACTTATATTGGGTGCATATATATTTAGGATTGTTAGCTCTTCTTGTTGCATTGATCCCTTTACCATTATGTAATGCTCTTCTTTGTCTTTTTTTATTTTTATTGGTTTAAAGTCTGTTTTATCAGAGACTAGGACTGCAACCCTCCTTTTTTTTTTTTTTTTTTTTTTTGCTGCTTACCATTTGCTTGGTAAATATTCCTCCATCCCTTTATTTTGAGCCTGTGTGTGTCTTTGCACATGAGATGGGTCTCCTGAATACAGCATATCAATGAGTCTTTAATCTTTATCCAATTTGCCTGTCTATGTCTTTTAGTTGCAGCATTTAGCCCATTTACATTTAAGGTTAATATTGTGTGAATTTGATCCTATCATTATGATGCTAGCTGGTTATTTTGCCCGTTAGTTGATGTAGTTTCTTCACAGTGTCGATGGTCTTTACAATTTGTTATGTTTTTGCAGTGTCTGAAAGCAGTTTTTCCTTTCCATATTTAGTGCTTCCTTCAGGAGTTCTTGTAAGGCAGGCCGGGTGGTGACAAAATCTCTCAGCATTTGCTTGTCTGTAGAGGATTTTATTTCTCCTTTGCTTATGAAGCTTAGTTTGGCTGGATTTAAAATTTTGAGTTGAAAATTATTTTCTTTAGGAATGTTGAATATTGGCCCCCACTCTCTTCTGGCTTGTGGGGTTTTTGCAGAGAGATCTGCTGTTAGTCTAATGGGCTTCCCTTTGCTGGCAGGCAGGAATGTATAATTCTGCTGAAGCTGCGCCCATAGCCGCCCATTCCCCCAGGTGCTCTTTTCCAGGGAGATGGGAGTTTTATCTATAAGCCTCTCACTGGGGCTGCTGCCTTTCTTTCAGAGATGCCCTGCCCAGAGAGGAGGAAGCTACAGAGGTAGTCTGGCTATAGCAACTTTGCAGAGCTGTGGTGGTCTCTGCCCAGTTCAAACTTCTTGGTGGCTTTGTTTATACTGTGAGGGGAAAACTGCCTACTTAAGCCTCAGTAATGGTGGATGCCCCTTCCCTGCCCAAGCTCTAGTGTCCCAGGTCGACTTCAGACTGCCGTGCTGGCAGCAAGAATTTCAGGTCAGTGAATCTTAGCTTGCTGGGCTCTGTGGGGGTACAATCTGCTGAGCTAGACCACTGGGATCCCTGGCTTTCAGCCCCCTTTCCAGGGGAGTGAACAGTTCTGTCTTGCTGGTGATCCAGGTGCCACTGGGGTATGAAAAACACTCCTGCAGCTAGCTCAGTGTCTGCCCAAACGGTCACCCACTTTTGTGCTTGAAACCCAGGACCCTGGTGGCATAGGTACCCGAGGGAATCTCCTGGTCTGTGGGTTGTGAAGACTGTAGGAAAAGAGTAGTATCCGGGCTAGAGTGCACTATTCCTCATGGCACAGTCCCTTACGGCTTCCCTCGGCTAGGGGAGGGGGTTCACTGACCCTTTGTGCTTCTCAGCTGAGGTGATGCCTCATGCTTCTGTTTGCCATCTGTGGGCTGCACCCACTGTCTAACCAGTCCCAATGAGATGAGCCAGGTACCTCAGCTGGAAATGCAGAAATCACCCACCTTATGTGTTGATCTTGCTGGGAGCTGCAGACCGGAGCTGTTCCTATTTGGCCATCTTACGCAAGACTTGATCCAAGATGTTTCAAGGAATCTTTTATACACAAGAACAACACATGATCCTCTTTGCACTTTCCTAGAAGACAGATAGGGAATGAATTAGGAAGCCCTGGTTTTCTTTTCTGGTATACAGTGGTTATAGAGTATTCCTCTGTTTAGCTTTAGGCTGTTATAATCCAGAGAATACAGTTATATTTCAGATAAAAACAATAAAAAAAGCAACTCAATACGTTGCATTTGTGTTATGCAATAGTTCATAGCAAAACAAACAGGTACTTGTTTTGATGCTGAATCACTTTGAACTCTGTGCTATCTCTTATCAAAGTCTAACAGGGAAGTGGTAGTTTAGGAAAATGGAAAGTCATGCTATTGATTTCATAGGTCCTGGGAAAATGATAGAAAACATTGTTACATAATAATTAGTGAAGACCAAAGAATCCCCATAGATAATTTTTCACTTTTGAAAATTTTGGTGTTTAAAGAAATTTCTACCATGTTTTAAAGCATGAATCTCCATTATCCAAAATTTTTAGTATTATAAAATATTCCAGTTTATCAATTTTAACTTAACTTTAATTTTAACTTAAAAATATATTTTATAAATACAAAATAATATATGTAACTTTCAGGTAGGTTCTAAAGCATAATAATTAATGAACATCCATTTAACCAGCTAGCCCAAGAATTAGACTATTACTAGTAGTGAGCCTATGAGTTCTTCCCCTGTTTCCATTGTCGGAGTAAAACCTTTTTCCCAGAAGATGTTGATAACACCTAAATTTCTAATAGCAAAATACTAGAATCAATTCAAATGTCTATTAATGGGTGAGGAATAATTTATGGCTTATTTATTGAATAAAATATTATACAAGATTAAAATAATGACTTGAGTGATATATAATAACATGGATGCAATTTGGAAGCATAATGTTGGGTGAAAAAAGTTTCAAGAAACTACATGTAACATGATTCTATTTTTATAAAGCCCACAAATAAGGAAAACCAAATAATATATTGTTTGGCAATGTATGTTAGTAAACTATAAAATATAGTAAGAGAATTATAAATGGATTGCTATTAGATTTACTTATTTGAGTATTATAGATTCTATACTTCCATAGGACATTATTAGAAGAAATTATTAGATGTCACTTATGCCATGAAAAATAAAGGTAGCTAGTATGCTGGCCATAAGGTCAAATATAGACATTGTGATTGCACATATGTAGTTCATAACTTTACCTTCTTTACACAATTATTTTCACTAAATTATCCCTTAATATTATGCTCTCAACATAAATAAGAAAGACATAAAAACAGATTTTGCAGTTTCTACTGTCATTATGCACTATGACTTTTAAAACTTCCCCCATGTCCATTCTAATGACAAGAATCCTTAATATGTAGATCATGGACTCCTAGAGGTTCCAAGGATAGGCTTGAAAGAGTTCATGAATCTCTGAAAATGTCTACAAAATTTCTGTGATTTTCTTTTTCCTTTTTTTTTTTTTTTTTTTTTTTTTTTACTGCCAGGTGTTTATTCCCTCACATGTGGGTGGTTCACATACACAGCACACACAGGTGCGGGCACTGTGGGAAAGGGCAGCACTCTTGGCTTCGGAGGGGAGGATCTTAGCCTCACTGTGTAAGAAGGGAGAGGATGGTTTCTCTCCTGCCCTCACTAGGGCCTAGGGGACCCAGCAGCAAATTCCACCCCTTCCACCTCTCAGCCAAGGAGAAGCCACCTTAGTGACATCTAGTTCCAAGGTTATACTAAGTGTAGAAGGGAGTGGCCTGGTCCCAACCATTACAGGGTGAAGATATAAACGGTAAAGGAAGGTATAGTTTGGATGAGGCCACAAGAAGGGGCAGATGACACCATCAGAAACAAGCGCAGGAGAGGGGCAGTTACTGGGTTTCTGGGCTGCTTAGTCCCTGGCTTGGGAGGAAGGATAGGGAAGATGGATGGGGCTCATTGGCATCGATGATGTCCACGAATTCGGGCTTGAGGGAAGCATCACCCACGAGGAAGCCATCCACCTCAGGCTGGCTGCCCAGCTCCTTGCAGCTTGCCCGGATCACAGAGCCTCCATAAATGATACGGGTGCTCTGAGCCACCGCATCAGAGACGTTGGACTTAAGCCATTCTTGGAGCTTCTCCTGTACTTTCTGGGCCTGCTAGGGTGGTACAGTCTTGCTGGTACCAATGGCCCATGTGGGCTCATAGGCCAGGATGACCTTGCTCCAGTCCTTCACGTTATCTGCGATGACCTTCTTCTGCTCGAAAACAAACTTCTCAGTGATGCCACTTCCCTTTCAGCTAGCTTCTCCCCAATGCAAGCGATTACTCTGAGTCCCTCTGCCATAGCATGGGTCACTTTCTGCTCAATCAGCTCATCTGACTCCCCAAAGACATGCCACTCTCTGAGTGCCCCAGGACCCCAGACTGGCTTCGCAGTCTTTGATCATGCCAGGGGTGATCTCTGCAGTAAAGGCCCCGTTAGTTACTTTGTAGCAGTTCTGCGCAGTCACAGCAATCTTCGGCTCTGGCTTCTGGGGCAAAGTCGATATAGGCAGTGGGGGTAGCGTAAACCGCCTCAGTGTCGGCCGGCACCTTGGCCGCGATCAGAATGCCGGTGAGCTCCACCACTCTTCTTCCGTCCGTTCATCTTCCAGTTCCCCCATAAAGAACTTCCTGGAGGGCGCCATGGCGCTGGAGCTGAGACGCTGAAAGTCAGTGTCAGCCTTCTGTGATTTTCTAGGCTGGGGATTATAGGTTTTATGATATTCTAAAAGGAATCATGTTAAAAAAATGTAAGAACCTGTGTTGTAAGATTAGTATGGACAAAAGTTTAAGGTTCGTTTCTCTTGAAAAATTGATTTGCTTCCTCATAGCAGATACTAAAAATTTGTTACACATCACAGGTTTCTTGATTCTTAGCCACTAGGAAGCTCAGAGTTCACCTAATGCTTATTCATAATAACCATATTTGTCTTTAAGTCTGGCTTATTTTCTTCCTTTTCACACTCTCTTTTTTTGAATTCTTTTAAATTCTTATTCTATAGAATATATGTAGCATTTTATAGGCATCTGCTATTTTAACCTGCTCTAATACATGAATAATAATGATCAGTCTTGACATGTTTTACATTTTAGAACCTTAAATTATAAAGAAAAAAGAATATTATATCTTAATCTATATACTAATTAAAAAATACATTTTTAAATTGTCTTTCTGAGCTTGGTTGGAAGACTAATTGTAAACCAAACATGACAGGCTGCTTGATAGAATTGTAATTAATGAATGTTGGCCAGAAACCTCCTCTAGCTACTTCCTTACTTGGTTCCCATGTTGCTTCTCTGGCTCTCATGCTGGTTGGTGCTGTCTCTTCTGCCTCTTACCTTGTTTATCCCATTGCTTTTCAATTCTAACTGTGCACATCTTTGCTGGAGAATTTGACGCTAGCTCCCTGCGCTTTTCCCTCATTTGTGGGTTTGTACACATGTGTAGCGTTCATTCTGTTTTCCTCCAAATCTGCAAAGCGAGGCAGGAAAGTGCGTTCAGTTGGGCCTTTCTTTACTCTACCTGAATGAGACCCAGGTGCAGTAGAGGAGAAATACGAAGTGTAGAGAAAACAATCAAGACAAAGAAAAAGAGGAGACACATTAGTTTAAAATGTGATTTAAAAAGGCAGGTGAATTTTTAATAAACATCAGAAAAGAAGATGTTTATTAAACAAATGACCCCAAAGGCGAAAATAAAAGAAATAAGCTAATGTTTAAGGAAAACAAGTAAAGTGAGAATGTGTGAGAAACTATAGAGGATAAGAAAGGATTTACTAGTAGACAGATAATAGTATGCATTAGCTGAGGGAAGATTGGATATGGATATTGTGCTCAGTATGGAAATAAGTCAGACAAATATGGGCATGCCAGAAAGTTCATGATTCTGTGCTTATATTATTTTAATTATATTTTCAAAATCCCTGGAGCTTTTGCTCCTTTACGATTGGGTCTGTAGTGTAGAAAATGAAATTCTAATCATTGTCATTGAAAGTGAATTAAGCCCATTTCTTTCCTCATTCTACTTAATTTATATCAACCAAATTATCTATTACACTTTGGTGTTGTTTATCTTTCTCAATGTAAAAAGAAAGCTATGCACAAAAATATAGACACCTATTGTACAGGCAGTGGAACCAAGTAAGAGACTTTGGGGACCTAAAATTGAGTTTGTTAAAGCAACTTAATAGTAATATAAAATCTTTTACATTTGCTAATGGGAAATTGGCTGTACAGGCATTTTAAAGGTGGTAAAACTAAAGACTTCTGTAGGGAATTAGAGTAAGTTAATGGCTTTGCTTGGCTGAGTGATTAAGAAAGTCTACAAAGAAAGCACTGATACATTTGGGTGTGCCTGACATTCTCCATTAGGACAAACCTGAAATATGTGTTTTTTTGCTGATATTCAAAGAAATACTTGATATTCAAAAAATACTATGTTAATAATACTAAAAGTAACGTTTTTTCCATTGGCATGCTCACATGTACAATATGAAATTGCTTTTTGAGGAGTTAAAGGAATACATAATTGAACTCGGATTAGAGAAGGTTTATATGTTTCTGCACAGTTCCAATGTTGACATAGGACAGTGCTCATTGAATTTTCTCAATATATCTGTACATTTACATTTACAGTTAAGTACATTGATATCTATGTTTTAACATTATTTTACTTGTTTAATGAATAAAGTATTTTTTTTTTTCCTTTTCAACAGAATATTACCACCTTGTTTGACTTTGAAAGTCACTTCCCAGAACCTAATTTTCTCAAATGCAAGGGAAGACTATCTCCTAGGAATCTTTGCTCAACAGTTTTGGGATGATATCTCAAAAAGGATTTTGTTTTACCATTTCTATCACATCATTGTACACTGACAGATCATTGAGCACACTTGGGTGATTCAATTTGGTACAGAGGATATTATGAGAAAAATGATCCCAAATTATTTTTCAAACTGATGTTTTTTTGTTATCCATGTGACATTATATTTTACCAACTTTTGTTTGCTATAATTTTGTACCACAGTACAGAAATAGGGGTATAAATAATGAATATTTTAGTTTGATCCAGCAGTAAGTAAGTGTATTTGCTGAGGGCAACCCAAGTAATTGGCTCACTGCATTCCTGAAGCTTATCTTATCAAACAGATATCAGACACTGCTGAAAGATGGAGGTGGGGGGAACTATCCCTGTTACTCAAGGATTTGTCATAGAAAGAGGCTTTGTCTAAGCAAAGAAGGAAACTGTCATTTCTTCTTAAGTTGCTGATCTAGTTTAAGAAACAAAGTATATTTGCTCAAACTTATTTTTTTAAAAAGTGCAGGCAACTCTCCCACTGTTTGTTCCTTTTCTGTCCAGACATTTTTCCTAGAATGGAAAACTGAAATTAAATCACTTTTAATGGAACTTAGGGTAATGGTGATTAAGAAAGGGAGCCAGATGAAGAGAAAGAAAATAGATAGCATTACAGGATGGAGGACAAGAAGGATAAGAATAGGGAGAAGGCAATACTTAAATTTCTGTTATAAAAGGAAAGTAGCAAGTGTTAAACAATCTCTCTCTACTGTAAATAGAAACCATAGAAACAGACATTCACCTGCTGTGTATTTATTTGTGGGTAGTTGTTGCAACAACTGAGTACTTGTTAGCCAGCAACGTTGAAAAAAAAATGAGTACAGTAGTGATTAAGGAAAACATTTAAGAATTAACTCTACTAATAAGCCAATGAGTTGATAGTTTGATTTTAAGGAATAGCTACATAAAGCGTATGACAATTTTCCTTGCTTCTTCATTTTTTGATTTAGGCATTGGTTATATTTAATCCAAATTTATTACCTATCATGTGCTAATACTTTGCTAGTGAGTTATATTAGCAGATTATAACTTTGAAACAGAATTTTCATTCAATGTTATTATGTAGAGAGTTTCTGAATGTGTGTTTTTGATGGATATGTAGGTGTGAGTAATGGTTGTAGTTACATTGGGAAAGAATAAGACTTAGAAATTTTATTTTTTTTATTTTTTATTATTTTTTTAAATTTATTTATTATTATTATACTTTAAGTTGTAGGGTACATGTGCATAACGTGCAGGTTTGTTACATATGTATACTTGTGCCATGTTGGTCTGCTGCACCCATCAACTCGTCATTTACATCAGGTATAACTCCCAGTGCAATCCCTCCCCCCTCCCCCTTCCCCATGATAGGCCCCGGTGTGTGATGTTCCCCTTCCTGAGTCCAAGTGATCTCATTGTTCAGTTCCCACCTATGAGTGAGAACATGCGGTGTTTGGTTTTCTGTTCTTGTGATAGTTTGCTAAGAATGATGGTTTCCAGCTGCATCCATGTCCCTACAAAGGATGCAAACTCATCCTTTTTTATGGCTGCATAGTATTCCATGGTGTATATGTGCCACATTTTCTTAATCCAATCTGTCACTGATGGACATTTGGGTTGATTCCAAGGACTTAGAAATTTTATAGTGTGGATGATTAAGCATTCTGTGAGGTCAACTGAAGTTGAATATTTGTGTATTGATTTCTTAGAACAATTTTTGACCTCTCTTAAAGTCACCACTATAACTTAACTTCTGATTAGTACTGATTAGTAAAGAATTAAATTATTTGTCAGAACTAAATTCTTCTTGGAAGGCCAAGCAGCAGCAAACAAAATCAGTATTCTTAACTCTTAAAAACAACTCTTGACTCTACTTCTCCTCTGATTACTGCAGAATCTCTACAGCAAAATTCTGAAAAAGTTGCCTATACTCAGTGTCCTTTTTTTTTTCTTCTCTCTCTGGTCCCCCACACCACAATTTAAAAATTTTTATTATAAAAAAGTTCAAACATAGAAAAAGATAGAGAACAGTACCACCAGGTGCCATTACTCAACTTCAACAATTCTCAACATATGGCAATCTTATCCCATCCTTATATTAATATTTCTTCTTCCCACCCAATCTCTATCCACTATGGTGTTATTTTGAATCACATCCTAGACATCATATAATTCTATCTGTAAATCCTTTTGTAAGTGTATCTAAAATACATGAAATAATCTTAATAAACAAACGTAATTATAAAACAATCACCCCTAAAAAGTAAAAAAAATACCCTAATATTACCAAGTATCCAGTATAAAACTTCTCACAATTTTATAGTTTGTTTTTTATGATTTGTTTGAATCCAGATTTTTGTGGGTATATCTTCTTGTTGCTTGTTCATCCACATAAAGTCCATTTGTTCTAATTGGTTGATTTGTCTCTTTTAATCTCGTTTAATATGGATCTTCTCTCTGCGTTAGTTTCCTTGCAATTTATTTCCTTTGCCTGTGGAGTTTCCCACAATCTGAATTTGCTGACTCATTCTCTCTTGAACACACTGCAGTTAGACTATTCTTACTACTCTGGGAAGCTGCTCTTATCAAAAGTCACCAAGGAAATTTCACATTGTAATACCTGTTGGTCAGTTTTTAGTCCTCATTTTAGTTATCTACATTATTCTTGATGTATAATAATTATACATATTTATGGTATACATGTGATATTTTGATTGATGCATACAATATGTAATGATCAAATCAGGGTAATTGGGATATCCATCACCTCACTGATCGATTCTCTGTGTTGGGAACATTCCAAATTCTCTCTTCTAGGTATTTTGAAATATGTAATTACTGTTAAGTATAGACATCATACTGTGCTATTAAACATTAGAACTTATTCCTTCTGTCTAACTGTATGTTTTTACCCAATAAACCTCTGTTCATACCCTTCCCCACTACTCTTCCCGGTCTCTGGTAACCACTGCCAACATTGTTTACCACTTGATAACTCATTGTCTTTAATAAACTTTCTTTAATTGATCTCCAGTACAGCTGATCTCCAGGTTTCCTTCTATACCACTGGCTGAGACATTTTTTGCTATTTCTTTCTGTTTTACTAGTAAATGTCAGAGTGCCCCAGAGTTCTAACTCTGGTTCTCCCCTCTCTCTGTCCTCACTTTCTTGATCATCTCATTCAATTTGAGACATGTATACTCAATGATCTACTTAACATTGCCATATGCAAATGGAAGTTTTCAAATTCCAGACATTTCCAATAACTCTCAAACTGAGCTCTTACATTCATTCCATGACCCAGTCCCACAAAGTTTCCCCCAGCTCTGTCAACAGCAAATATCCTCCATTTGCTCTGGTCAAATACCTCGGAATCATTCTGATTTCCATTTTCTTTTCATGCCTCATTTCCAGACACATTGCTTTGCCTCTTCCTTCGGCAGTGTCCACAAATGAACCGTCTCTCACCAGCTCCTGTCCCCATCTGGTCCAACCCACTTTGAACTTTCAATCTGGCTTAGAGTGATAGTTTCTGTAACCCTTACCTTAAATACAGACTATGCTCAACCCAGCAGGCAGAGTGACCCCATTAAAATGCCAAAAAATTAAAATTACTTCTCTGTTCAAAATCCTCCAGCAGTTTTCTATCTGACTTAGAGCTGAATTCTGAGTCTCCTTGCAGGGACTTCCAAGGCCCTAATTATCTCTCATTTACACCATCACTTCTCTGACTTAATTCCTCATTTCTTTTTCCTTGGCTTTTTCCACTTCTGCCACAGGACTTTTATGGGGCAGAAAAGTAGACACCAAGTGGAAAATGATTTTTATAAAATTTGTTTAGACCCTAGATTTTAAACTTTATTGTTCAATAAATTTGTACAAAATAAAGAGAAAAATAACTGGCTCAATTAGAATTTAAAAGCTGAAGAACTGTTCTCATAGGTGTAATACCTTGCTCTATCCTGAACCACTGATCTATGGGCTTAGGCCAAATTATCGTTAAGTAATTTACTTTTATATTAAAGGGAAAATGTCTTTTTTTGGTCCATGTATATGTACATTTATCCTGAGGATATTGGTGAACATAGCCAGTTTCAAAGTCTATTGGTATTGTGGGAATGGCTATTATTCTTACTTAGATATTTGAATTGAAATGTAACCTTTTAATTAACTTCTGCTGATGTTTCATCTCTGCCTGGCAGTTCAAATTGATTCTTATTAATAAGTGGCTGCCTGTGTTCCATCATACAGCATGGAGAACACAGTCTTTCTTGCTCAAGGATGCTGAGTGCAAAAAGGACAATCTGAGAGGTGAAAATAGTCTCTAGTATTTCTAAAAATGCCAACAAAAGGCTATGTTATTAATAAACAGATTTCTAGATTTCAGTCCTAGGCATTTCCACAACCCTCGATTGCATTTGTTTTTCTCTTATTTCCGTGTTTTTTAAATTTTTATTTTTATTTTTGCTTATCACAGGCAAGAATTCCATTTATGTCTGCAAAGAAGAATTTTTTTTCAATGAATTCAATGCAATATATACACACCTAAAAAAAAGCTGTAAACATGGAAAAACAATGTGAATCAATTCTGCGGTGCTATTACATAAAATTACTCTCTGTATCTCAAAGGTGTTTCTCCCTCCCTCAAGAAATTAAACATAGCCATGAAATATAAATGAATATATGTTTGCGATAATGCTACTTGACATTTTAGTTATAATTAACAGAACTTCCAATATTAACCAACATTAATTAACAATATAAAGTGTTTAAACATGGATCGTAATAACAATGCTGAGTGGATTATGCACATTCATCAATACACCTCATGTTTATTAAATATTTCTCTTCAAATTCTGTATTATTAAGCAAACTTATTAAACCTGCCATGTGAATCTTGATTTTTTTCTATACTTTTTCTCTAATGATCACTCCTTCCTTAGGATATCGTGGTGTTGGAGATAGGCTGCATGTTTGCCCCTTTTTCTCTTAGATGTTGATCTTTTCTTATTTACATGTAAGAGAACATTGTAAAGAAAGCATCTCTTTTTTCTGACGTGTTGTAGATAATGTTTTTCAGTTTTAGCTTGCCTTTTGTCTTTTATTATTTTTTTTTGCTACACAAAATTTTACAGTATTTCTATAATGTTGTCTATTAGTCTTTTACTTTATGATTTTTACCTGTGTTGATTTTATCAGAAAAAATTTATTGTCTTCCGTGTGCTCCATATGTGGAAGAATCTGAGAAATGATATACAGTTCCTGACACTGTAGGCCTTAGAATACAGTGAGGGATTCATTTTATTAGGAAGGAACCTTATGTTGGAAATTTTTCTACAGCTTCCTCTTGTGTATATTTTGGATATGAGTTTAGTTATAATTTCAGAATTATGGTGATGGTTTGTTAGAATGAAGTAATGATAAATCATTGTCTGTAAGTCTGGGAAAATATTTTAGGAATTTAAAAATATCTGAGAGCTTGGGACAGTTTTCATGTGAATGATCATATTGTTTCTCAAAATAAATTTTATTCCTAATCTATTGTTTCATATTTCACAGGTAAGTTGGTTAAAGATAACCAAGTCATGGTGTATTTTTATAACACTTTCATCTTTTAAGAAACAAATGGACAGAAACCTAACCGAATCTATTTCTAGCTGATCTTAATGTAATTTTGATGTCAGACTTGGAGGTCATATGGCTTTGTGGGAGTCCATGGACTCTAATTCTGATTGGCTTAGACATACACAGATCCATTGAGTTTACTTCTTACTCCAAATTGGGGTGATATGGAGTTTGGAGCATAAATTAAAATTATTGTTCTGAATGTGTACTCGTTTCTCTGCCATCCAAATTGTTCAATGTCCAGTTGAAACCTAACTTCCTGCATGACATCTCTTCTCAACCATTAGAGCTAGATGTGATTTTCCTCCTCTCTGAAATTCACTGACGTATTTTTGGCACAAAGTAATAAGTTGTGTTATAATGACATTTTTGAATGTTACTAAAATATATTTTTCAGGCGATATATGTATAAGAAATTTATTATACAAAAGTAAAATAGCTTAGTTTGCATATGCACATGTTTTCTGCATGAAAGTAATCAGTGTACATATTCTGCTTTTATACTTCTATGCATTTTAAGGTGCTACCAAGTCCTCAGATTAATTTTTCTAATTTTCATATTTCTGTCAGTGAATGAATCATAATTTATTTAACCCTCATCTTAACAGTTAGCATTTAGACTTTCTTACACTTTTTATTTTTCTAATGTTTTGAATAGCATAGCAACAAATTTCCTTCCATATAAAGATATGTCCATGTTTTACATGATTTCTTAAGGATAGAGTCCAAGAATCTGAATTATTGAGCCAAAGGATGAATGATTTAAGGCTCTTACTGCTTATTGCCAAATATGTTTGTAAAGGATCTTACTGACCCCACAGGTTAAGGACTTAGTCCCACAAGAGTGTCCTCTACTGCAGATACCAGCTACAATCCCCAGGTTGTGACCTATGCTTCTGACCAACTAGCTATAAATTGGGTGCTTCCCATGACCCACTCTTGGGGTTTAATTAGTTTGCTTGAGTGACTCACAGAACTCAGGGAAACACGTTTACCAATGTATTCCAAAGGACATTGTAAAGGATACAGATGAACAGTGTGATGAAAGAGATTCACAGGGTGAGGTATGGGCAAAGCAGTGGAGGGTTTCCACACTCTCCCAAATGCACTACCCTCCAGACACATCCACATGTTCAGGGATTTTTTTTATGGAAGGTTTATCACTTGGGTATGATCAATTATTGGGTCTCCAGCTCTTCTCTCCTCATGGCTTGTTCTTTCTGGTGACCAGCCCTGATCCAGGAGCCCACCCTGAGTCACCCCATTAGAACAAAAGATTCTACACCCAGGAAATTCCAAAGGATTAGGAACTTTGTGTCAGGAGTTGTGGTCGAGGACCAAATATTAAAACAAAAGATGCACCTAGCACTCCTATCACTCAGAAAATGATAAGAGTTTTAGGAGTTCTCTGCCAGGAACTGGGCCAGACACCAAATATGTATTTCTTATTACATCACAATATCACAGTTTCCAAGGTAGGGGCTATGCAACATAATATGAGAAGATTGTCTGCTAAAGTACAAAGACATTCAAGCCACAAGTTACTTGAATACAAATTAATGGTACAGATACTGCGAGTGAACAGAATCCATAAACAGCACCACTTGGGAAATGATTTGGGCTGAGTTCTCGGATTCCCTGAAGTAAGTTGGCAATACCGTGAGTAGTCAGGCATACTGGACCAAGGGAAACAGCATTTTATGGGACATCTGAGGGATCATCCTCTCCTCTTTACCCCTGTCCCCCACTAAGGATCAAAAAGAAATTATTTTAGAGGGTCTGAACTGTGGAGTGGCTGGCTCATTATAATCTCAAACTCTGTTCTACTATGAAGCCAGGAAAACACCTGGCCTCATAGTTTCAGATACCAACTCTATACCACAGAAATATGGATTATACTTTCTTCTGAGGGGTCTGTGGCTCATAAATAAACACTGATCATTATAGGCCATGAACAAATTCAATTTCAAAGAGTAAGAATTTATACAGTACTTATTGAGATGGCTAGAAAATAGGATCTGGAATTAATAAACTAAAACAAACAAAAATACCAAATAATTGGAAAATAAAGTTTTCCCTTAAAATCAGGCTAAAAAAGGAATTATGGACACAATATCAGAGTATTTTGATTTTTAGATAGATGATGAATGAAAGAATCTTTAGATAGGAAACGGGGTGACTGACAGATCTGGATTTGTAGTCTAGCACTGTGGCTTGCTACTTTGACCTCAGAAAAGGCTTAAAGCATCTCAGTTACCTTGTGTAGGAAGTGATTGTAAGAGTGCTTCCCTTATAGGGTTGTTCTATAGAATAGATGAATAATTAATGTAAATAATTTGCACAGTGCCTGGCCCTTACCTTATGCAATAAAACAATATTGAATTAAATTGATGATTTAGGAAGCTTTTATTCTGAAGAACAAAAAGAGAATAAAAAAAGAAAGTGAATTTGGTATGAATCACTACTACACAAGCAGTACCTAAATAGGTGCTCAATAAATGTGTGTAAAATAAATAAGAGAATATTGAACTTAAACCTTAACACTGTAGTATCTCTCATAGCACTTAATCCATTGCATCATGATCATCTGAGCGTGATTTTAGGCCCTGGGGATACAGCAGTGTGCAAAACAGACAAAAATCCCTATTCTCAAGTTGTTTAATTCTAGTGGGGAGGCAGACAATAAACAAAACAAAGAAGAAAGTTATAGACTACATTAGAAGATGCAAAGAATTTTTGAGAAAATTAGAAGGAGAAATAGGCAGTGTGAGATGAGTGGTGTCACTATTTTAAATGGGATAGTTAGGGAAGATCTCACAGAGGTGGCCAATTGAAGGATCTAGTGAAGAGCGTTCCAGGCAGAGGAAAGAGAAGGCGCCAAGTCCCTGAGGAAGGAGCTTGCTAACTGTGCCCAGGAACATGGAGGAGCTTGGTGTGGCTGGAGCAGAGTGAGCAAAACAGAGTGGCAGGTCCCACATCTCAACTGTGTGCTTAGTGAGGGCAGGAACTGGAAGTTTCCTCTCTCCTTCCAATGGTTAGCATGAGGCTAAGCATTGTAGGATTCACAACATAAATGTTCTCTACCTAAATATATTGATACGTGAATTACTGAATGCTATAAGTTGAAGTATGTCCCCCCAAAGTCTTTATATGGAAGTCCCCAACTGCTTTTACCCTCAGAATGTGACCTAATTTGGAATAGAGACATTGCGGATCCAGTTAGGAGGAGACCATACAGGCGTAGGATGGAGCCCTAATATGTACTTATAAAAAGGGGAAATTTGGAGACTCAGACATACACACAGGAAGAATGCCATGTGGATGTGAGGCAGAGATTGGGGTGATACATCTACAAATTAAGGGATGCCAAAGACTGCCAACAAAACACCAGAAGCTAGGAGAGAGCCATGGAATAGATTCTCCCTCACTAACTGCAAAAGGAGCCAACAGGCTGACATGTTGGCCTCAGACTTGTAAACTTGAGAGCTGTAGGAGGATACATTTCTATTAAGCTAACCCATTTGTAGTGCTTTGTTACAGCAGCTACTAGCTAACTAATACACTGAATGAATGTTTTCTTTTGCCTAGACTCTTTGCCTAGACGGATTCCACACCCTATGTTAAGAAAAAAAAAATCCAGTTTTTAAATAATTAAAAGACTGAAATTTTATTGGATAAAAATGTGATTAGTCAAGGAACATATGTGGAAAGTGTAAATTTGTTGGTATAGGAAATTTTAAAAAATAAACTGTGATTTCCTGTTGGAAAAATTAATGATGGTACTGAGTAGTGACAAAGGTTTTGTGACAATATAGTCAGTTAACATCAGAACTGAGTTAAATTGTAGAACAACTGGTTGGTGTCTGCTGGTGAATTGCTTGGTGTGTGGGGAAAACCTCCTACACATCTGGTATCAGAAGTGGTGTATTTTATTGAGTGTTGACTGTGCAGTAAAAGGAGTCAGTTTCCACCTACCATATAGACACTTATTGTGAGCGTTTTAATGACTCAGTTTTCTTTTCCTGTAGATACTGGATGACTTCTCCTCTGAACCCTGACTTTGTCTCTGAACAGTTCCTCACTTCCCTTTGGCCAGCATCTCTAACTGACCTGTCCACTCCTGTATATCAGCTTTTTGTTTTTTTAAACTCAAAGCTCATGTTTCATTTTGCATTTTTCTTTTAATATCTTTTATCATATACTTTCTAATCATATCATTTTTTCTTCTTTAAGCCCTTTTATAATTTTTTTTTTTTTTTTTTTTTGAGACGGAGTCTGGCTCTGTTGCCCAGGCTGGAGTGCAGTGGCCGGATCTCAGCTCACTGCAAGCCCTGCCTCCCGGGTTCACGCCATTCTCCTGCCTCAGCCTCCCGAGTAGCTGGGAGTACAGGCGCCCGCCACCTCGCCCGGCTAATTTTTTTTTTTGTATTTTAGTAGAGACGGGGTTTCACCGTGTTAGCCAGGATGGTCTCGATCTCCTGAACTCGTGATCCGCCCGTCTCGGCCTCCCAAAGTGCTGGGATTACAGGCTTGAGCCACCGCGCCTTTTATAATTTTTATTTATTGAATCTGTTGTAGACATATAGGACTGGATTACAAATGTTCTGTTTTCCCTTTTACTTTCGAATAGTTCTTACTTTATGCTATATTTATTTATCCTATTTTGCACATACTAACATATTTGTGAATTATGAACTATCAATTATAATGACCTTTTACAATTTGATACTTTTAGAAAAACTCCAAACCCCAATTTTTCTAAATTTACATTGTTGTGCCTAGTTTTAAAAAAGTTAAATTGATAAAAATGTATCTAGCACTGTACTTTGATAATTTCTGTATCTTTTCACCTTTGGTGCCTTGATAAGAAATATACACTCAGATTCAATTTTTTAAACCAATCTTAAATTCTATGACTTGATGGGCACATTTGGGCCACTTATATTCACTATTATAAGTATTTTCATCTGTCAACCTATTTGACAGTTTAAAAAATTATGGTGTCTTGTCTCTTTTCTGTTAAGACTCTTTATTTGCGACTATGTTTTTGTTTTGTTCTAGTAGTATAATGGGAGGAAGTTATTTCATGTTAAAGAACAAGTTTGAACATTGTTGGATGATTTAAATATGCTCTCTCATTAGCCCTCACAATCACTAGGTGAAGTAATTAGTAACAATTACTTTCAACTCATTTAACAGTTTTCCAACACATCTAACATATCTTTCCTAATGCATTTAACAGTTTCAGATGGCCCACAGGCAACTCTTTAAGACCTCATCCTGTTCCTGTGCGTGCCAAGTTATACATAAAGCAATAGCCAGTACTTCAGAGATTTATTATAAATTCCTTATCATTTCTACCCTACTTTATACCTTATTCCTTGCCCAATTTTGACACATCTTTCTTCACTATTCAGTTTGCCCCGTTTTGGTATTCAGCTGATGACATCTCCAGGTGCTGGTTACTTGCATCATTCACTGATGCTGCATTTCCTTCCTTCTGGTAAATTCTTTGTAGAATTAATAAGTCACCTTTTGGCTTCTCAAAGCGTTTCCTTGTGGACAAAGCAAACAGCTCTCTCTAACTTGGATCCCAAAGAATTTTATTTTATTTTTTATCATCAGTTAAAAAAAACAAAAGCGAATGGTGGGTGGGTGGGTGTGTTATGCATGTCTTTCCTTCCTTCCTCCCCTCCCCCTCCCTCCCTCCCTCCCTCCCTTCCTTCCTTCCTTCCTTGTTTAACTTATCATGGTTTTCTATCGTAAGTCATACTTTTGGTGTCAAGTCTAGGAACTCTTTGCCTAGCTGGAGATCCTGAAGGCTTTTTTCTTGCTTTTTACATTAGTACAATTTGATTAGAGAATTATTTGCTGCACACTTCTCAACTGAAATCAGAAGTCTTGATTCCAAAGTTCGAAACTATGTAAATGAACAAATGGATGGCAGACTAACCATAGTCTATACAGCTAGAGTCTTTCCTTTTAAAAAATATTTTTATGGCATTTAGCATTATAGAAACACAAAATTCCTCTTCTGTGGGTACTGTCATGAAGGAGGGAGGAGCATGAAAAGATAGGGCCACTGTTCTCTGTGCTTTATTGAGTTATTGGTAGATTACTTTATAGAGTTATTGGTAGAATCCAATTGAAATGTCAAGGAGATATTAAGGTGCTGAAATTGTTTCCATTCAATTCTACTTTACTCTTCGAAATAACCCTGTGAAGAATGTACTATTAATACCCCCTTTTTAACAGATGAGGAAACTGAGGCCAGAGGCCATGCAACATGTGGAACATACTCCTTTACAGTGAGTAAATGGCGAACTTTGGATTCAACATAAACAGAGAACGATAGCTTGTTTTCCTAACACTGTTTATCATTCTGTACTATGGAACCAATGACAGATAACTCATATTATTAACAGAGGATTATAACACACAAATGTAAGTAATAGGAAGGACATTGTTAAGAAATAGGCTATAACAAATAAAGATATAACCACATATGTTGGGTGCTTTTAGGTCTTCTAATAAGTCTAGCTTTGTAAAAGGTCAAAATGACAAGAGTGTGGTTTCAAGCTTTATCATTTCTAGAAAAGACTTATTTAATTTGAAAATATATTTATGGTCTAGGTATAAGTTCATGATGATTTCACCATTAGTGGCAAGAATTTCCTTTTACTGCTGAAATTCAATAGAATATTTCATAAATACAGAGTAGATTCCTTATTTTAAGATTTAAGATTTTAAGATAAAATTTTAGTCATTTTTTGAATAAAGTGAAAGCAAGCAGTACATTTTTGTTGACTTTTCAATCTGAATATCTTTTCCAAAAACCTCAGCTAATTGGGAGCATAATTTTTATAACAAATATTGCCAATTAGATATTTACTTTCTTGATTCCAGGATTTAAGCTTCATCCAGCTGGTCTTCTGCAATGTGTGGCTATCTCTACATCTTTCTAAACAAAGAAGCAATGGCAGTCTATGTGATATCTTTTGACAGATCTTCTGGGGCCTCACTAATTCTAATTTCTTCCTTTCATGGGGCCTGCAATTCTTTCTATTCTTTGCTTTAAAGCCCTCTCTCCAGAGACCTTTTTTAAAAAGATAAGTATCTTATCAGGAAAGCAGATATTCTCCCCAAGCAACTCACTGTCATTTCTATACCCTCCTTGATGGTAAGGAAGCAGGAGTCAGGAAAGTTATATTCACATGGGTCAGTCTAATGTGTGTGTGTGTGTGTGTGTGTGTGTGTGTGTGTATGTGTAGGTTCTCAGGATTCTATAGCAGCAGATAAAAACTTTATGAAAAGATTTCTGTGATCAAACTTTTCAATGGATTTTTTTTTTCAAAAGTCAACCTACTTATTTTCAAGTGTAACTAAGAAAATATTAGGGCTATAAAATTAAATGTAGCTTTGAAAAATTATTTTTTCTTAAGTACAGTTTACCCACAGTAAAATAAACAGATTTTAAGCTTACATTTCAATGGAATTTGATAAATGTATATCAAGTGACATAACAATAATGATGTAAAACATTTCTTGGTTATATAGATGAGAGGTTTCTATGTTGCCCAGGCTGGCTTCCAACGCTTAAGCCTCGCCTCCTTATGCACTAGGACAACAGGCCTGAGCCACTGCGGCTCCCAATGTAGAACATTTCTATTACCTCAGGAAATTCCATATCCCTTTCCAGATACTCTCCCTTTCCCTGTCCCTGTGATTCCATCACCATAGCTTAGTTTTGCCTATGCTGGCCCTTCATATAAATGCAATCATATATCTATTTTCTGTGACTTGCTTCTTTGGCTTGACATAATGGTTTTGAGGCTCAGTCATATTGTTGTATGTATCTTTAGTTTGCTGCTTTTTGGTTCTGAGTACTAGTTCACTATATGACTATATTGTAATTTGTTTCTTCATTCTCCTGTTGATGAACATTTTGGCTGCTTCCCATTTTTGTCTATTACAAATAAAACTCATATTAACATTTTTGTGCAAGTCTACTTGTGGACGTATGCTTTCATTTTTCTTAAGTAAATACCCAAGAGTGGAATTCCTGCGTCATAGGGTCAATGTATGTTTGACTTTATAATATATTGCCAAATATTTCTCCAAAGGCCTTGTACTATTTTGACTTTACATATGAGAGATGCTCCACATCCTTGCCAATACTTGCTATTGTTAGTCTTTTTGTTAGCCATTCTATTTGTCATGAAATGCCATCTCATGTTGGTTTTAATTTGCATTTCCTTGATGACTAATGATGTTGAGCACATTTTCCTGTCCTTACTGGCCAGCTTCATATCTCCTTTTGTGAAGTGTCTCTTTAAGTCTTCTGCCCATTTAAAAATTCAACATCTGGACATACTTGCAGTTTGTTTCTGTTGACTGCTTTTTTGCCTGAGTATGGGTTACTCTTCAGTTTCTTTGCTATGCTGCTATTTTTGTGATTGGATATAGGACATTGTTGTTGTTACTCTAGATTCTGTCACATTCTTGAAAATTACTGTTTTTTTGTTTTATTAGGTAATTAAGTTGCCTGAATCTAACTGCAGACTTTGTCTGCATCAATGTATATATAACTGCTTGTAGCTCTTGTCTGTTCTTAGTTTACCGTTGCGTATGATGTTAGGCGAAGGGTATATTGTTGCCCCTTTTCAGAATGAGGAAGTTTTCTTCTGTTTCAACTTCACTAAGTGTTTTTGTTTTTAAATCATGAATAGATGTTGAATTTTTCAAAACTATTTTTCTGCATCTATTGAGCTGCTGATTATATAGTTTTTCTTTTTTTAATTCATCAACATGGTCAATTACAACTGATTTTCAAGTAGAAAAATCAACCTTCTAAATGGGATAAATCCCATTTTGTTGTGAAGTATTTTTGATGAATTTGATTTACCAGTATATTTTAAGGATTTTCGAATCAGTGTTCAGGAGAGGTATTCATCTGTAGTTTCCTTTTCTTGGAAAAAGATGATTGCCTATGATTTTGGTATCAGGGTAACTCTGGGTGTCATAAAACAAATTGGAAAACATTTTTTATTTCTGTATTTTCTGAAAGAGTTTATATGTAAAACTGACATTATTTCTTCCTTAAATTTTGGTGGAATTCACTTGTGAAGCCCTGAGGGCATGGAGTTTTCTTTGTGTGAAACTTTTAAATTATGAATGTAATTTCTTTAAAAAATATAGGGTTATTAATATTTTCTGTTTCTTCTTGTGTTATTTTGGGTACTATATATTTATTGGGGAACCTGTCAATTTCATCTTAGTTGTCAAATTTATTATCATACAGTTGTTAACAATATTTCTTTATTATTATTTTAATATCTGAGAACCTGTGATGGTCTCCTCTTTAATTGCTGATATTGATAAATTATTTTTTATTTTTTTCTTGAACAGCCTTGTTAGAGGCTTATGACTTTTATTAATCTTTCCAAAAATATCAATTTTTATCTTTATGCATTCTTCCCATTGTTTGGTTTTCCTTTGACCATTTTTTACTGTTCTCTTTACTATTTGTTTCCTTCTATGTCTTTTAGGTTTACTTTGTTCTTTTTTCAAAACATGAATTGAAAGGGAGTATATGGCTTTGAAAAAGCAATAGAGAGATTTGCATTAGGGCATGCTAAGAAATTTTATGTTGAACAGATTTCTTAATCATCTTATTTTTGTTATCAAGAGATTTTAAAGTGACATGACCTTTGCTGTAAATTTAATTTTAGATAATTACATACAATGGGCATGAAGACTGCAGGCAGCATAAAGAAATCATAAGGCAGAAAATTCTTGCTCTCTACTTGTCAAGCCAAACTCCTATTAATAGCACTGTAATTTGAAGGTGGAAGTATAGTTATGTATTCCAGGCAATTATACTGTATCGGTCTTTTTACTCATAACCTTTGAATGATCAGCCATTATATGTGAAATTTTGTCTGCACCATTTGACATATTGATCATATATGTCAATTATGAAACATCTTCTCATGATACTTTTCTCTTAAAATATATTTCTCCAATTATCTGACATCAAAATGATGTATGGCATGCTCAGGAAGCTTATATTTTGTGACCCTTCCTTTCTGTTTATACTGATCTATGTTTGTGTTTTTCCAACTATAATGTAAACTTGTAAGCAAGCATGGTCTTCTGTGTGTTTTTTTTTTTCTTCAGCTTATAGTAGGCCTCCATAAATATTTATTTATTTTCAATATATTTTAAAAATGTTTCTCAGCATTTAAAACATTTATAATTCATCTTTTTAGTTTCTAAAGAACAGAAAGAACTTGATTTTAAAAGTTAATGGATCATAAAATATTACATTTAAAAACAAACATGAAGCCACTGAAATTTTATTAGTCCTTTTTTTCACTTCAATTTCCCAACTGAGGTTTAGAAATCAACCACAGTTTAGAAATCTGTATTCATATTAAAAGTAAACCATAAGAAATACAATTAGAAAAATGATAATTGTTGCAGCTGGATGTTGGGTAAAGTGATTATACTGTTGTCTCCACTTTGGAATATATTTGAAAAGTTTTATGGGGCAAAGTTAAAAAATACCTGTTATGAGCTGATGTATGGAAACTCAAGGAGTTGGAAAAATTGTGTCTTGTCATTGAGATTTCCTGTTTACAAAAGTATTTCTGAACACAGGTGAATCTAGAGGGCCTACAGAATATATAATTTGTAGAGGGAGCTCTCTTAAGGAAAAATAACACAAAATGATGTTTGCAAAATTTGTTGAGAAAAGGAATATTGGCCCAGCGCAGTGGCTCACGCCCATAATCCCAACACTTTGAGAGGCTGAGGTGGGTGGATCACCTGAGGTCAGGAGTTCAAACCAGCCTGGCCAACATGGTGAAACCCCATCTCTACTAAAAATACAAAATTAGCTAGATGTGGTGGCGTGCGCCAGTAATCCTAGCTACTCGGGAGGCTGAGGCAGGAGAATCACTTGAACCCAGGAAGTGGAGGTTGCAGTAAGCCGAGATCATGCCATTGCACTCCAGCCTGGGTGTCCGAGCAAAACTCCAAAAAAAAAAGAAAAAAAAAAGAATATTGATCTAGGAGAAAAGAAGAGATCACTTTAAATTATTTAGAGAATAATAAAATATTTATGAACTGTCTTTTTATAAATTTTTTTTATGGTAGTCTTTGACTTCATTCTCTTTGGCTCTTCATGTCACAATGACTTTGTAATACTATTTTCTATAGATGGAATAAATAATAATTTGGTTTTATTTTTGAAATGTTTGATCAATTATGTTGTTGATAGTTTAGAAAAGTTTCTTTAAGATCATAATTCATTATTGATAATATCTGCAAATTTAGGATTGCTTTACTTATTTAAATATTTATTTGAATCTCATTTTGCTTTCTATTTTCAAATTTTAATCCTTATGCAACCACCAAGCCTACTTCTAAATAACAAATAGGAGTTAATGTTTAACTTCATAAACAGATATTCTGTTGTTCTACAGGAATATTTTTAGAACCTGAAGTTTGGGTCTTAATAAGTCATAACTGTTGGCTTTTTCTGACCCACTCTGTAGTGTGGTATGATTTGAGGACAAGTCTATACTCCCCACTTTCTATTCTGCACATTTTTAGTGAAGTCACATGTAACTGCTTTGCATATCTGCCAACACACTGGTTCTGCTTATTATTTCTGCATGACGAATCGTGCAATTTCTTTCATTTCTAGTTCCCTTCTCCACAAAGTAGGGATTTTGAAGCCCTTGCTCTGACTATTCCCAAGAGTTGCTATGAGAATGAGTGCCATACTCTAGGTGATGGCACTCAATTATAAAGTGGAATCCAAATGTTATTCTTTTCATGATTGTTATAATTGTCATCTTCCTCACAGGACTGTGATCATCTGATTGGCTATGAGATTATTCGTTACTGGTAAAACTGGACTTGTTCTTTTGCTTTCTGTACCAAACCTTCAGTATATTCTCTCTATATTCTTGTCCTACATTTTGAAATTATTTGGCCAACTTTTTAACTTTCAAGTGGAAGACTCACATCCTCAAATAATCATTTGTTTATTCATTCAACAGTATGAATGCAAGTTTATTTAATACCAGGTGTTGTGCGAGGCTCTTGGAATTCCAGTGATAAATAAAAGATAAAGTTCCCACTCTCTTGAGCTTACATGTATAACAGGGAGTAGGAATTAATCAAATAATACCCAAAACAAAGTAAACTAAGGAAAGGGGTCTGAAGGAAAGGAACAAGGTGCTCAAAGTCATTTGATCTGGAGAGGAAGACTTTCTTACCACAAGCCCCTTGCCTTGTCATCCAAAGGAGGCATTGGAGATAAGTCAGAGGGGAGCTGGCTTGTGTAATGAACCTATTATCACTCACCTTCAGATAAATATGCTCCTCAAGCTTACTTGAGGTTCTAATTCTAAAGTTTTAGGATGTTCCTTTACTGTGCCCTCTTTCCAACAGCAGGTCTCTTCAAATATATAAGATTTTAAAATCCTTTCCTGAGTCACAATGAACAGGTCAGAGTTTATTATGCTCTGAGTATTTCAATGATTAAAAAAAATTATCCCAGGCAAAGAGCATGGTGGAAATGTCTTTGTATCACTAAAATTCTGGAAAAAAAATTTATTTAATTGCAATATGCTTATTAGTAAGGCAGTCATTGAGGCAGGGAATATTTCAGTTTCTCAAAACACTATGTAAGAGAGCAAACATTTTAGTCTAGTTCAAGACATTTATAATTTTAATAAATTGAATTATTTAAAACACAAATATAACTGGAAGGACTCTGCCTTTCACCCTTACTCCAGGGTATAGACTTGTTCTGGACCGCGAGAGGGTGCATAATTCTGTTGCTACCATCTGCTATGGATAATGGTGTGAGAGGCGCTTTGCCTAAGGATTTGATGTGCTAAAGAAAATTCTATTTTCAAAGCTCTGGCTGTTCATGCTGCTGAGAATAAAGACATGGAGTAGATGGGCCTTAATTGAGCAGAACAATTTAACAAGTGCTAGGGTATGCAGAGGGAGACACGGAATCTAGTTTGGAGTAAGGGTTGGGTAGAAAATCAAACTGCTTTGCATACAGAAACATGGAGAATTTTGTTGTAAAATCCCTGGCATAGAGGAAGGAGGAAGAGGAGTGGATTCTCAGCAACCTGTTAGGGGACCCTAGGCATAAGGAAAAAAGTTTTGGGAAATTCCCTCTTCAGAGGAAAGGGCATTACATTTCAATGAACAGAAATTTCTGGTATCTGTTTGAATTTGTTTTCTACTCTGGATTGTACTTAAAGCTTTGCTCTTCACAAATTTTATACAACATTTGGATTGAATTTGTAATGTTTTGTAAGGGTTGAAAATAAAGGAAGGGTGTCCAGTGTGAGGCAGTGTGGGGCAGAGTAGACCGGAGAGAAAAAGGTGCAAGGTGGGCTATGGCAGGATGACTCATGATTTAGGAGAAGATGTTAAGAGAAAGTCCCCCTCTTCCAAAAACAGCTGTGCTTTTCAAACTGCAGTACCTGGGTTACTTGCCTCCAAATTTCCTGTGGCACTTGGGAATCTACAGCATCCTGAGCTCTACCTCCGACCTTCTCAGAGTATTTGCCCTGTACACACTTCCTGGGACAGTCTTCAGACACTGGAGTTTGAGAACTGAGGCCCTAGAGAAGGTTAATCCTTAGGTGGTGTTAAAAGAAAAACCTCAGACAAATTAAACTTAGCAGAGTTTAACTGGGCAAAGAACTATTGGCAAATCAGGCAGTCTCCTGCGCCAGAGTGTGCTCAGAGAGTCCAGCTTGTGGAAAGGGACTTATGGAGAGAAAAAGGAAAGTGATGTACAAAAATTGAAGAGAGACACAGAAACAGCTGGATTGGTTACAGCTCAGTGTTTGCCTTATTTTGAATAGGGTTTGAACAGTTGGCCACCTTCGATTGCTCAAAACTTGGTGATTGGCACAAGAGTAGGTTACAGTCTGTTTGCACATCCATTTAGGTTACAGTTCACTGTGTACAGAGAAACCTTTAGGCTGAACTTAAAATGTGTAAGGAGACAGCTTTCAGCTTGATTTAACAGTAACACTGGTGTGTGCTGGGGGGTAGGGAGGTGGGGGCTCTTTCTTCTGTCAGTCTACCTTTTTCCACAACAGTTCTGAGGAGTAAACTTGTAATATATTTGTGCAACTGCTTCTTCCTGTAATTCTAAGCAGGAGCAAGCAGTAAACTAATTTTCAGATTTCAGAAAAGTCCACCAGTGCAAGCAGAGCTTTCCTTTTGTTTCCTGACAAATAGTTTGTTGACACTGAAAACAAAAGATGTGTTTTCTGGCACTGTTTTGGGCTGTCTGAGAACAAGCTGCTCTGTGGAAGTGTTCAGTTTCTACTATTTCAAAGTCCAGTGGGTGGCATTTACATGGGTTTTAAACAACCTTTAGTTATTAATATTGGTGCTATTATCGATAATTATTCATGATAGTAATGCTTAGTGAGTATCTGGGTATACAGGGCTAAATTATTAAAAAGAAAGAAAGAAAGAAAAGAGAAAGGAAGGAAGGAAGGAGAAAGAAAGAGAATATGTGTGCTTGTTCTGACCTTTAGCAGACCAGGTCTCACAGCTTGACTCCCTGGGGGCACTTGCTTCATTTTAATCTCCCAAAAGCAGTAAAACTAGTACATATCTGTACATCCATGTTTGTATGTGTAGCTACACACACACAAACACACACACATCCATCCACTCATTCACATATATGTGTGTGTGTCTCTGTGTCATGTATGGATTAAGATTAGACAGTATAGTTTTCAAAATTATTTTTTATTGGTACATAATAGATGTACATATTCTCTGGGTACATGTGATAATTTCATACATTAATATAATCTGAATTGGAATTGGAATATCCATTACCTTAAATATTTCTCTTTTCTTCATGCTAGGAACATTCAAATTATTCTTTTCTAACTATTTTGAAAGGAACAATAGATAAATGTTAACTATAGTCACCCTACTCTAGAGATTGTGCTCTGCATTATACGTTTGCCAAAAGTGAAAGATAATTTCATTTAAACATTTTGATTTTTATATGAATTTAAGAGTTATCTATGAAAAAATTCTCCCTTAAACTTTCCATAATAATTGACAATATTATTTCTTTATATATATAACTATTTTCCATAAAACATTACTCTATTAAACAGATTCTTGCAATTTCTTTGGCTAAAGAACTATAGCCCCACTGAAGAGATTCTTGGAGAATAGTTGTAGCTTCTGAGTATTTTGCATTTTCATGAAATGAGTAAAGCTGATGGGCATTGTTTATTTCTACATTAGAAATAATGCTAATTAGAAATAATTGCTAATAGATATTGGGCAAACTACAGTTGAGAAATCTAGATGTTGGCTCCAATCCTGGAGTAGAGTATGATCCTCACTTATCTCTTCCTTTCAAATATTTCGTCCAATTTTTCTTTACATCTCTATTCTGCTGTTTACTTTGACTTTAGGAACTCATAGGAAAATCCTCTGGAATTTCACCTGCCATATACTGCTGCCTACTAAGAGCAATTTAAAAAATTCACTCTTTCTCCTCCTTACTTTGCTTTATTTTTTCCACTTTGCACCTTTGAACATACAGTATATTCATTTATTTTATCTGTCATCTGTCTTTCTTCATTGGTATGTGAACTTCACAAATAAAAGACTTTTTGTTCATTTTATTTACTGCACTGCTTTATTTCTACCAACTAGAACTGTGCCTGGCATATAGTAGATGCTTGATAAGTGTATTAGTCTGTTCTCACACTCCTATAAAGATACTGAGACTGGGTAATTAATAAACAAGAGGTTTAATTGACTCACAGTTTTACATGGCTAGGGAAGCCTCAGGAAATTTACAATAATGGCAGAAGGTGAAGGGGAGGCAAGGCACATCTTACATGGCAGCAGGAGAGAGAGAGAGAGGGTATAGGGGAAACTGCCACTTTTAAGCCCTCAGATCTCATGAGAACTCCCTCACTATCATGAGAACAACATGGGAGAAACTGCCTCTATGATACAATCATCTCCTACCAGGTCCCTCCCTTGACATGTGGGAATTATAATTTGAGGTGAGATTTGGGTGGGGACACAGAGCCAAACCGTATCTTTCTGCCCTGGCCCCTCCATGTGCTTTTCACATTTCGAAACACAATCATGCCTACCAACAGTCCCCCAAAGTCTCAACTCATTCCAACATTAACCCAAAAGTCCAAGTCAAAAGTCTCATCTGATACAAGGCAAGTCCCTTCCACTTGTGAGCTTGTAAAATAAAAAATGAGTTAGTTACTTCCAAGTTACAATAGGGGTACAGGCATTGGATAAATGTAATTGTTCCAAATGGGAGAAATTGGCCAAAACAAAGTGGCCACTGGCCCCATACAAGTCCAAAACTTGGCAGGGCAGTCATTAAACCTTAAAGCTCCCAAATCTCCTTTGACTCTACATCTCACATCTGGGCACACTGATACAAGAAGTATGCTCCCACAGCCTTGTGCAGCTCCACCCCTGTGGCTTTGCAGGGCACAGCCCCCATGGCTGATTTCATGGGCTGGCGTTGAGTGCTTCCTGCTTTTCCAGGCATGTGGTGCAAACTGTCAGTGGAGCTACCACTTTGGGTCTGGAGGATGGTGGCCCTCTTCTCACAGCTGTACTAAGCAGTGCCCCAGTGGGAACTCTATGTGGGGCCTCCAGCCCCACATTTCCTTTCCACACTGCCCTAGCAGAGATTCTCCATGAGGGCTTCACCTCTGCTGAAGACTTATGCCTGGACATCCAGGCATTTCTATACATCCTCTGAAATCTAGGTGGAGGTTCTCAAACCTCAATTCTTGTCTTCTGTGCACCTGCAGGCCCAACACCATGTGGAAGCCACCAAGACTTGGGGCTTCCACCCTCTGAAGCCATGGCCTGAGCTGTATTTTGGTCCCCTTTAGCCACAGTTGGAGCTGGAGCAGCTGAGACATAGGGTGCCAAGTCCAGAAGCTGCACAGAGCAGCATGACCCTGTACCCAGCCCATGAGACCATTTTTCTCTTTTAGGCGTCTGGGCCTGTGATGGGAGGGGCTGCCATGAAGATCTCTGGCATGCCTTGGAGACATTTTCTTCATTGTCTTGGCTATTAATATTTGGCCCCTGGTTACTTTAGCAAATTTCTGCAGCTGGGTTGAATTCCTCCCCAGAAAATGGGCTTCTCTTTTCTACCACATGATCAGGCTGCAAATTTTCCGAACTTTTATGCTCTGCTTCCCTGATAAGTAAAAGTTCCAGTTTCAGATAATATCTTGGTGAATGCATATGACTGACTGCTTTCAGAGTCAGTCAGGTTACATCTTGGATGCTTTACTGCTTAGGAATCTCTTCTGCTAGATACCCTAAATCATCTCTCTCAAGTTCACAATTCCACAGATCGCTAGGGCAGGGATGAAATGCCACATGTCTCTCCAGTTCCCAATAACTTCCTCATTTCCATCCGAGACCAACTCAGCCTGGAATTCATTGTCCACATTACTATCAGCATTTTGATCAATACTGTCCAACAAGTGTCTAGGAAGTTCCGAACTTTCCCACATATTCCTGTCTTCTTCTGAGCCCTCCAAACTGTCCAACATCTACCTGTTACCTAGTTCCAAAGTTGCTTCCACATTTTCAGTTTTTCTTTATAGCAGTGCCCCACTCTACTGGCATCAATTTTCTGTGTTAGTCCGTTCTCACACAGCTATAGAGATATTACTGGAGACTGGGCAATTTATGAAGAAAAGAGGTTTAATTGTCTCACAGTTCTGGATATCTGGGGAAGACTCAGGAAACTTACAATCATGTTGGAAGGGGAAGTAAAGTATATCTTACATGGTGGCAGGAGAGAGAGAGAGAGTTCGGGGAAACTGCCACTTTTAAACCATCAGCTTTTGTGAGAACTCATTATCATGAGAATGGCATGGGAGGAACCACTCTCATGATCCAGTCATCTCCCACCAGGTCCCTTCTCCAACACATGGGGATTATAATTAGAGATTTGGGTGGGGACACAGAGCCAAACCATATCAATAAGTAAACATTGAATAAAAAATGAATGATAAGTGATTTTCAAGATGGTAGGTTGTGGTTATAGCCTTGGCACCAGCTCTTGTAAATACAGAAGAAACACTTGGCCTTATTAAAGGAGTTGGTTAGTTTCTTTCACAGGCATTTCTGATAATTTAATAAAACAATGGATTATCTCCCCAGAAAAAAAATGCATGTACTCATTAAAACACCTTTGCCTGTAGATCCTTATGAAAATTTCTTTTCACCTCTAAAGTTTGGACCAAGTCTCTTTTTTGTTTCTAGTCATAGAATAATTGCTCTTTGCTTTCACCTTCCACATCTCCATCTCATATTTGTTTGTGAAAGAATTTTTAAGGAACAAGTCACATTTTTCCCCCTCATATTGCTGGTGCATGAGCTCAGGGCTTAAAACTCCTTTTGTGTTAAATATTAAATGGAGTATCTTAAAACCCTTCTTTGTAGTTTTCAAATTCACCAAAGGTCTACTTCTTCCATGGAGTTAGTTTCCACATGGAATTATCTGTAAACATCAACGGCCCTTATTTCTTTTTTTTTTTTTTTTCCCCCAACCACTGCTATTCATTAAACCAACCTTCTCACAAATACCTTTTTGGTTTCTTCACTTGTGCACATACCCTTGTCTTTCATTTTTTTAGATTTCTTTATCTCTTTCAAATCCGTTCAAAGTATATTTTTTTAAAGAAGACTTCCATCCTCCTTACAGCCTACAGTTAATTTCCTACTACACACAGTTGATGATTAAATGATTTTTAAATTTCTCTTTCATCACTTTTTTTGAATTGGTTACCTAGTTAAAGTGGTCTTTTATGTCTCCCTTGATACTCTAAGATTTTCAAAGGAAAAGTTATATACCCTTCTTTTGCTTTATCTTTTCTCCATATTGTTAGTATGAAATTAATGTTTCTAATGTATTTCAGCACATAGAAAATGATGTAATTATTACCTTGTAGGTAATGAGGTTAAGATACCTTCAAGAGGTTTACAATATTTTATTTGAGATAAGAGATTTAATGAAGCTCAGTGACATCATAATGCATCACTGAGTGTTAAAATGATAAGCCCCAGGGCTGAAACTTAGACATAAGCCTCTAGTTTTGCTGTTGTCTTTTCTGATGGTGGGTGTGTGTGCTATATCAGTCATAAAATATTTTGAATATCACCTCTAGTATAGGAAAAGAGAAGAAAGATGCTCCCTGTTTTTTACTTTTTGCAAGAGAAACCTGGATCCAGGGAACACAGAGCAGGCTGCATTTGACATTATTGACCCTTGAATGGTTTACACCATTCAAGGTTGCTGTCACACAGATAGGTGAAGTTATCAGCAATTACTACTAGCTGACTAAACTCAAGTTTGGTATTTGAGTTGGGACTTGAGTTTGGTCTTTGGTCTTTGGGACTGTCATTTCTGAAATTAGTGTCCTGTATATCCATACGGTGTCCCATATAAGAAGTATACTATTGCCCCAAAGCTTATTCATGTAGAGAATAGGAATGAACATTTGTGGTATTTTGTAAAATAAGGCATTTTCCTGGGCATCATAAGTCAATTGCATTTACTTTCTTTGGATGTGACAAAGATAGAAATTAATGATTAATGCTTTCAACTCTAACCCATCCATATTCTTCTAGTTTCTGGGACAAACATTATCATAAATGTACAAAATCAAAGCAGATGGGTTAAAATTTACATTTTTATTTCCGGCTTGATGATTGGAAATGTCATTGTATAGGCACACATTTTGTTTTTTATTTTATTTTATTTTATTTTATTGTTATTATTATACTTTAAGTTCTAGGGTACATGTGCATAAAGTGCAGGTTTGTTACATATGTATACTTGTGCCATGTTGCTGTGCTGCACCCATCAACTCGTCAGCACCCATCAACTCGTCATTTACATCAGGTATAACTCCCAATGCAATCCCTCCCCCCTCCCCCCTCCCCATGATAGGTCCCGGTGTGTGATATTCCCCTTCCCGAGTCCAAGTGATCTCATTGTTCAGTTCCCACCTATGAGTGAGAACATGCGGTGTTTGGTTTTCTGTTGTTTTTTATTTTAAAAGAAAAATCAATATTAGCTGTCTTTTCCTTTTCCCCAAATAGAGGATAGTTGTGAAACAAAAAAAGTGCCCTGAGATTGAATACTTCTATGAACTTTGTCATATTCTTTGTAAACTGCTTGTGAGGAATTGCATACTTTTGATTACCAGACTTGGGGAAGTGGATTCAGACTATAACAAGATTCTTTTATATAGTCACCTCCCCCAGTGAAGAAAGCATAACTTAGTTCACCTTACTTCCCCTCTAAAGAAATTCCTTCAAAATTTCCCATTTATGATGACTATAAGGGTGAACAACAGCAACAAAAAACTATCAAATGACCCAAGCAAAGGATTTCTATGTGACTACAAGTCCTACCTCTGATACTTAATTTAACATTGTCACTTTATCACAAATTTTTTATATGTGTGCAGCCCTGATATGCTTGTATTTTAAAGGACAGAAAAGTCAATTTCATTTTTGATCTTTACATTCATATGAAAGTGTTCTCTTTGGGGAAAGAGAGAGAGGTCAGATTGGAATCTGTGATCTAAGGCCAATTAACATTAGAAACTGTGCTGCAACTGGCCCCTAGCAGATAAGCCTTCTCTCATAAACACTTTATACTGCAAGCTATGTAGCAAGCTCAAATAGAAGATTACACAAAACACAGCATTATCTAAAGTTCAATGTTCAGTATAAACCAGAAGACTATATAAAATGCCCACATTGAAGGACAATATATTAATGTTTCATCAACAAGTATTTATTTAACAGCTCCACAGGGCATGTGGCCAGTGCTTCATGCCACAGATAGGTGAAGTTATCAGACTCTGTCCTTATGCTGAGGAGGTCTGTAGCCTCAAGTGTACACAAAGAATAATCTAAAAAAGAATTTTAAATGCAGCGCTAGCTTTTGTATTGCTATATATCAAAACATAGGAGTAGTCACTGAATATTGTAGGAATTCTGAGCAGGCAAGTTTTAGTGTTGCCAGTATAAGTAGTGATAGGAGTGTGAATTAAGCTAGAACAGAGAGCTGATACAGGGAAGATAAAGTTGAAGAAATGGCTTGTGTCCAGATGGTGGAAGGGCTGAATTTCCAGGTTAATAGGGGTTTTATTCCATAAGCAAAATACCCCTTATTTATATGTATGTGGTGAGACGATAAATCTAGTGGTGGTGATATGAGCAAGGGGGAGAGACTGAGATAAATGCATCTAAAGCTTGTAGCAACAGTGCCTGCCTCCTTTTATGTGATCAGTAAATAGAAGTTGTTAATGTTAAAGAGAACAGGCAGTAAAATATTTACATAATCCAAGAGGCGATGTTGAATTATACAAGGGTTATGGTGAGGGAAATGGAAAGGAAGGAATGAATAACAAAATAATTGCAAGCATTATTTTTTTTCTTTGTTCTTATCATTCCATGTGAGTGGGAGTGGCAGGGCTAACTTCCTGGGAGCCAAGGGGGATACTGAGCCGAAGAAGGTTTTGCGGAAAGGGAGGGAAATGATAACCTTGACAGGAAGAACTCTCACAGAGATTTTCTTGTAATGTTTTGGAAACACAGGTAGATGCAGGTGAGTCATACAGAACCATAATAGTTCAAGGGGCATGAATCAAGCCTTTCATTTAGATACCATAAATGACTAAATGTGATTATGAGTGTGCCCTGCAAATTGAAGATGTTTTGCCAATGTGGGTGACACCGATGCCTGCCAAGTGACATTTGTGAGGACAATAGGTGGTTTTACCCATTATAACATGTGTAACTGTGATGAAAACATGAAAGACACTGCCAACCCTGAGCTCCCACAGGGAAATCATCCTAGCTTAATTTCCCCATGATTGGTCAGGCCAAGTTGATTGACCCAGTTTCCTTTCTGCATTTTCTAGAAGGATGTATTTTTTTTTTTCTCCTGGAACTAGTCTTAAGAGTTTATTTTTTCAGGATCTGTCTATAGTACTTGAAGGCTGACTGCCTTGGTCTTAAGGAGACATTACAAAAAGAAGTCATATGTTAACTTTTGTAAGTCCTAGCCAGCAGTTGCTGGGCATGAGTTTTCTCTTTAAAAAATGTAAGAGAAAATTATCTTCATCTGATGAGAATTACGAGTTACCTAGGAACCTACTTTGTACATGTCACTGAGGCACAATAAGATTCTATTAGATGAAATGACAAAACCTTAATCGAGGTACCACATCTATTTACATGTTGATTTCCCTAGATTTTGATTGATAGTTAAGATATTTATCTTATGTAAATGTTGGTATTGATTTATACTTTTTTTTTTTTTAAGGTTAACTGCTTTTTTCATAAAATAAAGTATGTACAGTTAATCACACAACAGTTCTCCTTTGCCTTTTTGGATTAGTAAAATGGCCTACTGCCACCTGGTGGCAGCATGTCCTAGTCAAGAACAGCAGGCAGGACAGAAGAGTCACTTGGGATGAAACTGTTAATACAAACAAAGAAATAAGGTCATGCTCACATATTCGCATATTCACATGCTCACATATTCACCTCAAATCCAACATGCCTAAAACAAAATTGATAATATCTGCCTTCAATTAATTATCTTAAAATCTCTACTATTTATTGAGCATGAATGTGTCGAGATATCAAGCACTTTACATGCGTCATTCTTCTTAATCTCAAAACAAGGCTATAAGGAAATTTTTATTATTCTCACAAATGAGGAGATTGAGTCATAGAGAGGTTAAATAACTTCGTAATGAGATGCTGTCACTCTTAACTGTTATTATACTCTGCCTTCTGACATGTTGCAGGGCATACTGTCCTTTAGTCATTCAGATTTGAAATCCTGATGTCACATCATCTCTTCCATCTGTTTCGCTGCTCATTCATAATCACTTGTTTCATATTCCTTTGGGATTTTTCCGGTATCTATCAATTCTAAGTGCCAAAGTTTCTAGTCCAGACATTTACAACATGTAAATTTTTGTAACATGTTCCTGATTGACCTCTTTTAATTTTTTATATTTAAATACATTTTAAAGTAATCTACAACTACATCTTATCGTAAACAATCCAAATTATAGAGAAGAATGCAGAGTAAAAAGTGAAACTTCTCTGTCATTACTTTCATAATCTCTCACTAATCTCCAGGAAAGTAAGCACATATAATTTTTAGTTTGTGGATTTTTTTTGTTTGTTTTTCAAGACGGAGTCTCGCTGTGTCGCCCAGGCAACGGCACGATCTCGGCTCACTGCAACCTCCACCTTCTGGGTTCAGGCGATTCTCCTGCCTCAGCCTCCCGAGTAACTGAGACTACAGGCGTGTGCCACCACACCTGGCTATTTTTGTGTTTTTAGTAGAGACGGGGTTTCACCGTGTTAGCCAGGATGGTCTCAATTTCCTGACCTTATGATCCGCCCACCTCGGCCTCCCAAAGTGCTGGGATTACAGGCATGAGCCACCGCGCCCGGCCAGTTTGTTGATTTTTTAAAATATAAATACACCTGTAACACTCCTAATGTTTGTAATTTACCTTTTTATATACAACAATGTCCTACAGATCTTTCTGTGTTAGTGTTACATAATTTACATACAGTAGACACTTGATAATATTTACATAATTTTAGACTTAAATTACTCTTTTCATCTATAACAGAAATTGTATTTTTTGTTTGTTTTTATCTAATTGAAGTATTTGTTTCTTCCAGGATTTCTTTTCATATGATGAGTCTAATCTTCTTCTTGATTATTGTTAATAAAGGTATCTTTCACAGCATGGTATGGCAATAAAGATTATTTCTTTAAATATCAATAAACTGTGTGTGTGTGAGTATGTGTGGTATTATTTTACTGGATACTTTTTTGCATGTAAGTGCCAAACTCAAACATTCTCAGCTGCCTTGTACAGATTTCTAATTGGTTTCCTATTTTTATACCTCAGTAGTTCTCAAACTTTAATGCGCATTAGATTCAGCTGGGGGACTTAATAAACCCCAGATTGCCGGGCCAACCCCCAGAGTTTATGATTCAGTAGGTATGAAGTGATACCCAAGAATTTCCATTTCTAACAAGTATTAGCCTAAAGCTATCTCCTTGCATATTTTAAGTTCAGCTTAAAGGTTTCTCCGTGCATAGTAAACGATAACCTTACTGGATGTATGAGCAGGCAGTAACCTACTCTTGTGCCAATCATTGAGTTTGGCCAATCAAAGGGGGCCAACTCTTCAAACCTTGTTCACAATAAAGCAAACACTAAGCTGTAACCAATCCGGCTGTTTCTGGCCCTCACTTCTGTTTTTTTGTTGTTGTTGTTGTTAGTCACTTTCCTTTTGCTGTCCATAAATCTTCCACCAAGTGGCTGCACTGGACTCTGAGCATACTCTAGCTCGGGAGGCTGCCTGATTCGTGAATCATTCTTTGCTCAATTAAATTCTGTTACATTTAATTTGTCTAAGGTTTTTCTTTTAACACGAGTTTCCATGTGATACGGATACTCCTGATCTGGGGACCACAGTTGGAGGATGACTGATCCGTATGACTCTTTTGTGATGCTTTATACTCCTAGGATATCTTGATCCCTTCTCAGCACTCTCTGTTTACTGCACATAAGAACTGTAGCTTAAAGAGAGAGCTGAAAATGGCTGTGGTGGACATCCAGGCCTAGGGTGTTTCTGCCCTTCCAGAATGGTGCCAGCAGAGGCTCTAAAAGGCAGACTTGACCAGAATGACAGTCCTGCCAATGGTTCAAACCTCAAAATTAAGAAACAGTTTTTATAGATGCAAAGGGTGGAACAAGCTATTGTTTGTCCATCAGTCTCTACAGCAGCACGTGCTCTAGAGACCAGTCCACAGCAATTGCATCACCTTTGAGTATGAAGGATGATGTTATAAATGCCAATACATGCAGAAAACATTTTTTAATTTATATTCTTCACCTCCTGATCAGAACTCAGCTAAGCAAAATTCTAGGAATTAAGTGAATGGATGCATTCAGTCAAATATTATATTTATTTCATGGTTACTATGGATTCAACTGTAGTGTGATTTGCCTTGTAAAGTGATTGTACCAATCCATTATATAAAAGTTCGAAATTGTTGAAACAAAGAAGGACTAAAAAATTTTGCTATAGGGTTTTTCTACAAATGTAGTAAAATTGCTTTATCTTTAACCATTTGATTTATTAAAACTGCCTGTTTGTATATATATACTGGACAGAGGAAACACATCATTTATAGACTTGATTAGCCAAAATACAAATGTAACATGTATACATAAAACTTATGTAGTGGAGTATTTGGTTTTGAGAATTATATATAGGAGATATAATAATAATTCTGGGGAACTTAATCTGCTAGATACATTGTAATTCTTGCAAAGGCTTACATATTTGTATTTTGTTTAAACATTTTATTTTTATTTTTGAACCATCATCCCTTTATTTTTTCAAATAAAAACATACTTAGAAGTAAATTAAATATATTTTCTAAATACATGCATTAAAATTTATGTACCCCAACTTTCAAATGCTGTGTTACGTTTCTGAACATATATGCATTGCTATCACCTCTAGAAAGTTATTGAAACCATTAAATTGCCTGGATGATTGAAGATTAGAAACATTATAGTCTATTAATAGGACAATGCCATTCTGAGTGATCTTTGGAATATGATACTTTATATACTAATTCAGCTTTACAACCTGAAGGTAGAAACCAATTGTATGGGACAAAAACTGCTTCGATGTATTATTTCTTATCTAAGACACTGTTAAAATGCTCAAATCTTACTAGTTTAAAATAAGAAATGAGGACCAAAATACATGGTGTTCTTTATCCTAAATTCCCTTTGCCTGGTGCAAAAATAATGGTTCATATTTTATCTGAGTGTTCCCAAGCCATCCTCTTCACATTACACTTCGAGGTATCATGGTGTGCGAAAAAGAAGTTTGGCTCAATTTCAGACTCAACTATCACTTCTCCATGTGGTCTCAAGTTAATAAACTTTCCTGGGCCTGAGTTTCCTCATCTCTAAACTGAGAGCATGTGAGAGTGCTCATAAAACATTATTTGAAAAGACTGGAGAGCAAGCATGAGTGAGTAGTGTCCATTGAAGGGGTTGTCCCAGTAACTAACTGGAGAGTGTTCATGCCTTTCATTCTGTGAGCTAGCAAAGATGGAGGGAAATGAACTAATGAAAGAGATACTTAGATGAATAGGTTGCGTAAACATTTTAGTGTTGATGCGTAATCAATGCACTTTGAATCAGGAAAATGCATTGAGTTGATCAAGATATTTCATCCATGTTGCTTCTTTGCTTGAAATATTTCTGTGAAAAAGTATTGCCAGTTCTGGAAATAGTTAAAAGAATGCGTGAATACTTTATTAGCTTTCCCTAAACATGCATGTAGTCATAAAAATTATATACAGTTTTCTAACGTGTTTTCTTAAGCTGTATACAAATGCTATTACAATAGTATGTATCATTCTTTTCATTCTTTAACTTACTTTCATCCTTGAACAATTTATTTTTAAAAATTTAGTTTATTTTATGAGAGATGGAATCTCTCTATGTCACCCAGGCTGAAGTGCAGTGGCTATTCACAGGTGCGATCATAGTGCACTACAGCCTTGAACTCCTGGGCTCAGGTGATCCTCCTGCCTCAGTCTCCTGAGTTGCTATGACTATAGGTACATAGCACCATGCCCAGTTATTGTTTTAATTTCTATATAGTATTCCATTTTATATCTATAACTAAGTTTATCTTTTCTCCTATGATGGACAGTTAGGTTGTTTCCAAATTTGCAATGCTAGAATTCTTTAATGGATGTTCTTGTAGTGTATCTTCTTGAGCTCATACAACATGTAGTCTAGAAGTGAAATTGAGTAGTACATAAATACTCAGCTTTATCAGATAGTGCCAAATTGCTTTCTAAATTATTTGTGCCAATTGTATTACCACTAGTACTGTATAAAAGCTCTTGTTTCACATTTTCCTTAATAACTAATAATGTGAGCATTTTAAATTGTAATGTGAAAGTCTAACATAATATTTCATTGTGGTTTTGTATGTAATATTCCTAACACCAGCACGTGTAGAGGCCATGTTCCTGTCATTTTTATTAATTATTTGGGGTTTCTTTTTATGTGAACTGCCCAATTATATCCAGGCATCTTTATATCCTATGCCAATTTTTCTACTGTGTTGTCTTTCTCTTATTGATTATCGGTCTCAACATAACGTGAATACTAATCCTATTTTGGGTTATATACTTTGCAATTATTTTCTCCAGGTTTTTGGCTTATATTCAAATTTTGTTTCATGGTGACCTTGTTGGTGTAGAAGATTTTAACTGTGATGTAATAAATATTATCAATCTTTTCCCTAAGGTTTTTATGTCTTTTTGTTTTTGTCTTGCCTAAGAAAACTTCCCTAGTCCAATGTCCTCAGGAAGTTTTGAAGTTTGCGTTTTACAGTAGGCCTTTAATCTATGTGAAATTATGGTGTATGCTGTCGGTAGTATCAGTTTTTTTCCCATATGGATTATTAGTGGTACCAGTGTTATTTATTGAATCATCCATCCTTTCATCACTAATTTGTATATTTAGGTCTCAGTTTTTTTACTATGTTCAAGTATTCTATTGACTTGTTTCTGCAATAATTAAAAACATGCATTTCTGTTTTTCTGTGAATTCATTACATGTCCACTTTGGAATGTTTCCATGACTTGCATGGTTTCGGTTGCATAAACAATAGTCCATGGACATTGATTTGCTCCTGATACTGACTCAATGCAGAGTCACTGGTATAGTCTACCAAATGTTTCCAATTTTCTACCTTCTGGGAAATGGTGGGATTGGCTCTTTCTACTCTCTTTATATTTAGGCATGACTATGAGACTTATTGCCAGTGGGTTCATTCCTGAGTAGAATCTTTAAATAGAAGCTCTAGGAACCAGCCTGTGATTCCCCATGTTTTCCAATCTGGCTCAGCAATCATGGAAGCATGGAGATAGAAACTCCCTGAGTGAGACTGACAGCAAGCAGAGCTCCAGATGACCTTCAATACCTTAATAGACCTGGAACTGAGTGAAACCAGTTGTCTTAAACTACTGGGATTTTTGGAGTTGTTCATTACTCCAAGATGATCTGGCATATCCTGACAGATACAGTTAATGTCTGTAATTTACAATTTGATAATTGGGGAAATGATAAACGAACACCCTGCATTTGTTAGAAGGTAATATTTATATGTTAATGTCTCATTTTTCAATTCCTTCCCCCAAATGCCTTTCAATGGGTCATTCTTAGGGCACTCATATTCTCTAATACCCATGACCTGTCAATCAAATTCAAGTTAAATTTTGATAGCACACACTTTTTTTTTTTTTTCCTCCCAGCCTGTATTTCTTCCCTCAAGCCTGCATTTCTTCTCTTGGAGTGTTTACATTTTTAAAGAAGTTACCTGAAAAGATCAATGTTTTACCTAAAATCTTTAATGATGATGATCATCTTTATGGCCCTACAGTGAGGGGTAATTTGTATAAAGCAGGAATTCACAGCTTCCTCTTATTAGAACAATTGGTCTCTATTAACGTGATATACATGTGACAGTGGCTTTGATATTAATGATCCATAATTCCTTGTTGATGATGATTGCATTCACAAACTTGTGTGTTCAGTATCTGACTTTTATATTTCTGGAATGGTAAAGATAAGAGGGGAAAAGATAAGAAGTGGAGGTGTTACTAAAAGGGTATTTCCTGGACAGACGTATCTTTTTCAAATAATCTCTCCACTGCTTAAATATTCCTTTATATTAATAAATTCCTTCTAGATATGCAAAATCATCTCATCTTATGGCAGGGTTGGACAGTGGCAGAGGAACTAATATCCGGAGAACTACATTTTTAATCCGTCATACTTTAACATAAAGTACATGAATCCTTTGATTGGAATATTTGCCTCCTAACAGCTAGGAGGTGTTAGGGGAGGCAGTGGACGGTTGGATGGAGATGATGAGTCATTTTAGAGCCTGGGACGTGGCACACATACATGGCAGGCAGACAATGGGGCTTTGGCTTTGATAGAGGGAAGTCTCAGGACCTCTCAGAACATAGCTGTGAGAAGGGATGTGATAGTGGGCATAGTCAAATTCCTGCTTTGTAGTTAAGAAAAAATAAACGTTGGTGTGGGTTACAGGCATTCTGAAAAATCATCTCAATTGTCAGAAGCTACCACTTATGCCTGTAATAGTTTCACTAAAGAATGCCAAACATTTCTGATATTAGAATACTATCTTGCCAGGCTTTTTCCTCCTTAAAAAATGAATGTTAATTGGTTAATTAATATTTACATATCTCTCTTTTTAGTTGGTTCTTTGGAGCAATCAGAAGATCAGATGCAGAGAAACAACTGTTATATTCAGAAAATAAGACGGGTGCCTTTCTAATCAGAGAAAGTGAAAGCCAAAAAGGAGAATTCTCTCTTTCAGGTATGGGTATTGTTTTGTGTCATTCAATGTGAGCTTGAGGGTCTGCAGTCATGAGCTTTCTGTGTGAACATGGACATGATAATTTAAAATTTGCCTTATTTCTTATCTTTACACTAGCACCAAAATTAATACTAAACTACTGAAGAGTAATATAAAAATTAGCCAAAAGATACTGTCTATGGCTAGAAGTCTCTGTAAACAGTTTCAAATATATATGCTCTAGATATGAAATGGAGAACATTTCTGGTGACATTTTCTAACTTTTGCATTATCTAGGATTCTTTTAAGGAAATGATAAGGAAGAAACAAAAACTACACTGTTGTCAAAATTAATCTTGCTATAATATTTTTTTTTCTTCTTCTAGCATTTCAATTGTCTTTGGTAAACACAAAATGAATTGAAATGATTAATAAAAATATATGTAGTTAACCCCATATTATGTAAAATTTGGTCAAATGTAGTTTTTCACCTAAGGATCAAGTACATGTTTACACTGCCCTAGGAAAAAAGAAGCACAGGGGACCTGAAAATGTACTCAGTAGTTGCACGTACCTAAATATACGTCTTTGCTTTGAAATAGCTATATTTTTAGGTATATTGCCAGGTTGCAGAATATCTTTCCTTAAGACTCTACACTAGGTCATCTCTAAATGTGAGGCTTTATCTCTTCTTGCCCCGTTCTGTTCTCTGTATTGTCTAGACCTGTCATTTGTGTTATCATCCCCTTTAAACACATATTATTCAGTTTCTCCAATTAGATGTGAACCTTGTGGAGGGAAAGGCTTTGCTTCCCTATATTCCTATTGCCCTGCAACAAATGCTGATTAAACATGATGCCCATTTACCTCATTGCGTCTGCCTGACTCACCGAGCTGGAAATCAGGGCAGCCGTCATGATGCCACGTGAAAGCAGGCTGTAATTCCACGTGTATTGGGAACTTTGATTTGACCTGAACTCTGGCCAGGCTGTGTGTATTTGGTACACATTATCCTTCTCCACACCTGGTAGTTCCAAATATCAGGGCAGATGGGTTGGAGCTGGAGAGAATCAGGGGCAGTGGTTTTGAGGCAGGTGTTGCAGAGTTTCCATACTTCAGGTCCTGACTATGCTGACACTGAGTCAATGTGGTACTCCAGAACCACATGGATTCAACTTCACTACTACCTAATTCCATGGATAAGAGGTTAGAGAATGCTAGTTCTTATGCTCATTCTTGAAATATGATTATGTGTGATGTGTCAGTTACCCCCCCCTTTTTTTTTTGAGATGGAGTGTCACTCTGTCGCCAGGCTGGAGTGCAGTAGCACGATCTCGGCTCACTGCAACCTCCACCTCCTGGGTTCAAATGATTCTTCTGCATCAGGCTCCCAAATAGCTGAGACTACAGGCACGCGCCACTACACCCAGCTAATTTTTATATTTTTAGTTGGTTCGCGGGTTTCACCATGTTGGCCACGATGGTCTCGAGCTCTTGACCTCGTGATCCACCCCTCTCGGCCTCCCAAAGTGCTGGGATTTCAGGTGTGAGTCACCATGCCTGGCCTGTCACTTACCTTTTAAATGTTGTTTATACCCAAGATGATAATCAAAATATCTAATGACTGATATGGGATAGGCATTAGCCACTCAGAACAGATGCTCCACCAGGCTGGGACTTCACACCAGTCCACATCTGTATATCCAAGTGATGTAAGTGAATATCTCATATAGCATTTTTTTCTCATTATGAAAGAAACATAAAAAACTTTTCTATAAGCAAACAGCTTAAAGAAGAAGAATCTAGAATAAGACTTTCTAAAGATGCATTTTAAATATCGAAATGCTTTTCCTGACAGGATTTTTAAAAATTCTTGACCTATAAGTATATTTTTATGGACATATACTTATACATACATACTCAGACCCCTATACACAGAAAACCAAATTTTTGTTTTGAAAAATAGTGTTCTGAAAATGAATTTTCAGAGAGATTCCGCATCAAACATTAGCTTGTAAATAATGAAATACATGTGTGTGTTTTGTAAACAAAACTGAGCAAAAAGGAATTTGAAAGAAATTATTCCAGTGAAGTTTGCAGACCCAGAAGATGCAGCCTTCTGTGTAAAACAAAGGTGCATTCCAGATAACAAAGGGAGGATTATGGTTTCATAAAAAAGTTACCACCCAGGTTCCCAGTCAGGTTCATTTATGCAAATGAGGGATTAAAACTTGCTTAGTTCTGAGTGGTTAATACAGCTGACCCTTGATTGATTGTTAAAGTTGAGTCCTGATTGGTTGATAGAGCTGAGTCCTGATTGGCCAAGGCAGGTAAGTTCTGAAAGTCCCAAAGTTAAAGACGTGTGGATTTTCAGGAAACTCAGAGTATGTGTGTGACCTCTATCAGCAAATGGACCCTTGGTTCTATTTTAAATTTAGGACCAGTTAGCCACTTGGGATCCATACTGAAGGACTGACTCTTTCAGGTTAACTTTTGTTAATAGTGTATATATCTATAAATCTATGTATATATAGATAAATATACACACATATGTATACACACATATGTATATACATACTTGTGAGCATGCATGTATGCATGTATGTGTATAACATGGATCCAGGCTCCATTTTTCTTTTCCTTTTTTTTTCAGACAGAGTCTCGCTCTGTCACCCAGGCTGGAGTGCAGTGGCGCCTTGTCGGCTCACTGCAACCTCCGACTCCTGGGTTCAAGCAGTTCTCCTGCCTCAGCCTCCCCAGTAGCTGGGAATACAGACATATGCCACCACATCAGGCTAATTTTTGTATTTTTAGTAGGGACGGGGTTTCACCGTATTAGCCAGGATGGTCTCAATCTTCTGAACTCGTGATCCACCCTCCCTGGCCTCCCAAAGTGCTGGGATTACAGGCATGAGCCACCACGCTCGACCCAAGCTCCATATTTCTTATTTCTGTCTTGCAGTATCTTGTGAACATTTTTGCATGCCCTTTAATATTCTTCTACCCTATTACTTTTAGAAGTTGCATGGGTATATCATCATTTATTTGACTTATTTTATATTTCATACATTTTAATTATTTTGCTGCTATAAAATATGATACGGTGGATATCCTTACAGATAAATATTTGAATATTTGCATATTTTCGTGGTAATATATTCAGAGGAGGAAAAATCTTTTTGAAATCTTTATGCTTAATAAGAAGACTTATAAGAGAATTCCTTGTTTAAATACATCCCTGTTTGTTTATTTGTCTTTGGCAATACGTATCAAATTAGGTGGCAGTTATTTAGTCAAAAGCTAGATCAAATGTTTTTAGATTAGCATTAAAAATACAGAAGAATGAGGCTGGGTGTGGTGGCTCATGCCTGTAATCCCAGCACTTTGGGAGGCTGAGATGGGTGGATCACTTCAGGCTAGGAGTTCGAGACTAGCCTGGCCAATATGGCGAAACCCTGTCTCTACCAAAAATACAAAAATTAATGGAGAATGGTGGTGCACACCTGTAATCCCAGCTACTAGGGAGGCTGAGGCATGAGAATTGCTTGAACCTGGGAGGTGGAGATTGCAATGAGCAGAGGCCATGCGATTGTACTCCATCCTGGGTGACAGAGTGAGATTCTGTCTCAAAAAACAAACAAACAACAACAAAAAAGAATGATACTTTCATGAGGAAAACAAACTCAAAGCAGAATTACCTGAATTATGTCTTTGAATAATGCCCAGGCTACAGTGACTGTTCAGAATACTCTCTAAGTAGAATATTATGGAACAAAACAGCTTTATAGGCTTAGAACAAAATTACAAGGATATTGGCTGTTATGTGCTGTGAATACTCTAGAGCTTGCTTATGGATTTAGGAAGCTCTGCAGGCCTTGCTTAGAAACCAGCATATCATTATAAGTTTCTTTTCAATGAAGTCAAACAATTTAGTATTTTAAACAAATTATCTGATTGCTGTGTATTCACTGGGGGACAAAGTAAATGCATACCATTATGATCTACTGAAAGGAAATTTTTCTTATTAGCCAGAGGGAAGTCTTTACAGGAGAAAAATGGAAAGAAAAAGGGCTTTCAATATATCCACATTAAAACAAACAAACAAACAACCCAATTGCTGACTGCTGATTATCAGTAAGGATCTTCAGATACACCACTCATAGATTTATTTCTTAGTGCGGTTGTCTTCTTAATCAGTTTGAATTGATGGTCTTCAATTTTGCTGACTGCTTTGCTGCTAAAGGAAGGCAAATAATATCCCTTTTCTATCTCTTTCTTTCCCACGTGGGTTTCCTTAGAAGTATTGTCTTTATTCCTTGAGCAACAATGGCTTGGAGCTGTCAGAGAAGAGCTTCATGAGGGTACATGATTTATTGATGCTGAGTGGGCTGAGAAGTAGCAGCCCAAGGTTGGGTGGGTGCTAATTGGGTTGTTGTGATCCCTGCATGGCTGTCTGCTCTTGTGAGGTCTGAGTAGATCTGAAAAGAGAGTTAGGGCCATGACACCTCTCATAACGGCAAGACACTAATTAGCTGTGAATTACAGCAGCGCTTTTGGATATTACATATTATATGTGGTAGCTAGAGAATCTGTCTTCATTAGATGCATGACAGGTAGTTTTAGTGACCCTACTCTTATTTGTCATTGGCAGTGAATTGTTTTTCTGATGAAAAATACCAAATTCTAACTGCATGTCAACTGATTTGGCTATTTCTCAACTTCAATCAATCACTTTAAAGGAAACTATTATTGTTATTACCATTAATATTAATTTGCTGGTTGGTATCCTATAAGCAATAGTATTATTCATTGTTTAACGTACACTTTAAAGAAAATGCACTTTATGGTCCAAAATTGAGCTGCAGCTGAGTTTTTCAGAGGAGATTCTGCATTGAATACTGTGATTTTACTTGAGGCAACTATGCACGTAAAAGCCTACAGAGTACTAGAGCTTTCAGATTTTACATCAGTGAAACCCATTCAGCACCAAGTAATAATATATTGAAGATAATTGAAAAATGACTACATTGAGGACATAAGGGAAAAGAGCTCATTAATAATATTCAGGGTGATGCATCTAGGAGCTGACATTTACTTATACCTTTGTTTATTTCTTCAATGGCGTTCAGTATGCCCACTGTGTGCCAGGCCCTCTGGTAAGTGAAAGTCAGCCATGACCAGCAAGGCACAGTCCCTGAACTCAGTCTAGAGAAGAATTACAATACAGTTATTTTGTTGTGAGACAAAAGAGGGCAGGCACCAAGTCTCTGAGGGAAGTCAGGGAAGGTATCAATTTGTGTTATAAGGCGGCTGTGTATAAATGATTATTTCTGGCAAAGACAAATGCACAGAGTTGTGAGTTTTTCTGGTGTTTTGTGGAGTAGTTGGAAGTGTGGCGGACTGAGCAGGTGTGTGGGTGCATGTGGGGAGTGGATGAAGGTGAGGAGGAATGGTAGAAAGTAAGCGTGGAAAGGAAAGTTGGAGCTAGACTGTTCACGACCTTATATATCACTCTGAGGAATTTGGACCTTGTTCTACAGAGCAAAGTTTTAGGCAGAAAGTAATTGGTGTCATCTGTCTGTTGGATATTGCCTTTAATGTCAAAAATGGATGAGAGATTTATAGGCAATAGCCTGTTGGGAAATGAGAGGAACACACACAGTGGAATCACTAGTTGCTGTTTGAAATTATAGGTGCAAGATGAGCAGAGTCCGTCAGCATTCTGAAGAGAGAAGCAACCGACCCCAAGCTCAGCTGGCTGCACTGTCTCTACTGTAGCAGAGGGTACCCCCAGAAGCATAGGGCCCCTCTGTTGCTCTTCATTTTTTATGGGCAAGTATGGGAGTCGCCCAAGGACTGGGGATAAAGACTGCTTTGGTGCTAAGCAGTCTGAGTTTAGTTATCAGTTATTTGCAAGGTTCTTTGGAAAGCCCAGCACCTATGAGCTTCAAGTACTGTGGGAAATGGCAGCTCCTTTTGCTCAGAAGAGGAAATCACTTGGCCTGTGGGAAGCTGAGTTCAGGTGCAGTCCCTCTGGGGTGACAGTGGGACAGGCCTAGTGAACCCTTTGCTTTGCAATCCAGAAAGAGTTCCCAGGGTTCTTTTCTACAGTCTCCTTTCTCTATAAATGAGAGCCTGAACCAGGACAGAGTTATGAGGAAAGAAGAGAAAAGAATAGAGGAGAGAAATATCTAGAAGATAAATCGGACAGGAACTGGTGACTAATCAGAAATGGGGCAAAATAAGGGAGAATGAGATTCTAGAATGGATGTCAAATCTCTGACATGAGGGACTGGGGGATAGTGGTGGCTTTGGCCAAACGAGGTATTTAGGAGGGGATGATTTACAGAGAGAGGGGAGGGAACCAAGGGAAATAATCTCAGAGGTGCTTGAGACACATATGAGTGAACATACAAGTAGCCATTCTGTTTTTTTTGTTTGTTTGTTTTTGGTGAGGGAGACTTGTTTGTACTGATTTTGAGCAGAGTACTTTCTATGATAAAATTTCCTCACAGTGAACTCGGAGTTCCCATGGAGTGTGCAGGACTTTTATAATAGAAGTTTGTGATCACTGTGAAGTCAGTTCTTGAGAATATAATAGGCCTCTCTAGTGACATAATTTAATTGAAAAATAAGCATATTAGAATTTTTAGAACCAAATAAATGTTTTTCTCTTCAAAGTAATTGATTACCGTTGTTCAAAATATTGCACAAATGGTAGAATTGCCTTTTTAGAAAGACCACTGCTTTATGTGATAATTATTTGATATCCCTTAGCTGGGGTAATTATGTGTTCATTAAGGGCAGCTTTGATACTTGGAAGTAGGCAGAATAATCCAAAGCAACTTTCTGAATAATATAGATGATTAACTTGAATGATACTGTGGACTTGTAACTTTGTAAGTATTTCTGCATGCCTTGTGATTAATTCTAAAGGCAATTCAAAAAGTAATGAGAAGAGTAACAGCTTCCTTAGGAAAATTGTGTCTCCTTTCCTGTGGACCTTGTATATCCTTCATGTTGAACTTACAAATTAAAAGACTCATTTAAATTTGAGAGGCTTTTTCACTGTAGGTAAAAGTGTGCATCTCAAACTAGATTTTAAACTCCTTGAGTAGAAGAACACATTTTTATTGCTTCTATTTCATGTTTCTTCTCTATCTTCATAGTTTACAGTAGAGTTGTGTAAAATCAGTAGCCACAGAAACATCTCTTTACATTGTAGTCTACAAGGCGCAGAGATAATCAAGGTCATTGTCACTGCCTTAAACCTTAGAAGTCTAGGCCATGTAAGATCACAAATAATCCTCCTATCTGTTGTGTTTCAGACTTATTTTAGAAAGACAATTTCACACCGTGACAGGTGAGTTTCTTCCAGGTAATAAGACTTTTGTAGAGGAAACACACTCAGAAAGACATATCACTTGTTAGTGTGACCCTCTATGTCTCTGCCAGGCACAGAGTTCAGTCCCAAACTCACTTTATACAGACTCTTCAGCTACCACGATTCCATTCAAACTTTTGAGATTTTCAGAGTCATTCTAATGTGACTCAGTCCAATCACAAAATGTTCTAAATTTCATCATCAGTTCCTTGAGCCATTCATTCATTCTTCATTTAAAATTAATGCGAACATTATGGCCACTAGTGTTGGTCAGCAATTCTATTACCATTAACTACAGATGTAAATACAATTGTATGTCCCAAGTAGAGACACGTATTAAATGACTGGAAAAACAAAAAATATTGCTGCTTGAATTTATTATGTACTGAAACTTCTATGGATTCTGGGAGCATTTTGATATTGGTTAAAGATGTTTTGCTTTTTAAAAAGTGCACATGCTGCAGAAAGAGAATGTTATGTTAATAACTCCAGTATCTCATATAAAATGTATTAAATTTTAAACATGTTGGTGCCATCTTAGAAAATGCCTTTTAATTAAAGTCATAATTTAGTTGTGTTCAGCTTAATTGCAAATATCATTGCCTATAATTGCAAGTGACTTTTTCTGTGAGTTATGGTATGTACTGCCTTTTCTTAACATTACTAGTGATAAGTTATATTTCAAATGTTTTAAATACTCTATAAAGTTAAATTAACATTTTATTATGTGCACATATATCTGTGTTTGCATCTGTATACACACATATACACGCAGAGGCACAGGCAAAGAACCTTTTTCTCTAGGGCACTGGTTCATGAAGAAATCTTATATCTTACTGAAAATTCAAAACTAACATCTCTAGAAATATCTTTATAAGGCTTCTTTTCTTTTCTTTTTTTTTTTTTTTTTCGCTCTTTTGCTTGTCTGTGAACCCCTCATATTGGCTTGTCTAAATTTTCTTTTCTTGTTTTGCTTACTTTGGTTTGTTAAAAAGACTTTTTTGTGTTGATATTTTTAGCAATTTGGAGGAAAACATAACAAAGAAATAATGCCTATTATTACTCTTTGGATGCTGCTTTATAATAATCCATTTCAGATATTAAATAAATAAGTAGGAAGTTGATAAGTCATGCGAGAAATTGCTATCTTTTTGTAATTCGTGATATATTCTACCCCCTTGATTTTTTGATTTTATTAACAGCTTAAGTAAATTGACCCTTTATTTACATTTTGTACTTTTAGATTAAGATGGTGGCTGGAGTTAGCATCCTCTTACTTCGTATTCAACTATTCAATACATAAGAGATGCAGAATCATAGTAGCTCTATGAACTAAGTCTATCGACCAATGGTTTGTTAGAATCTGGGTAGATATTCTCACACCTTCAGTGTGAATGTAGGTTGAGATGTTAAGTGACTGGAATAGACTTTGACCTATGCATCAGATCAGTGCTAATCAGGTTGAAGATAGGAGGATGCTTTCACTCATGCTCTGTTTTAGAGCATGTTTTAGAGAGGCAAGATGTGCAGTTAGCAGAAAACCTGGCAGCTTCTGCCCTCCTAAGTGGAACAAATTCAATGATCTGACCCTTCCTTGGGCACCACGTAGCTCCTTTCGTTTCTATTTACAGATTTGTTATCTGGTGAGGGCTCTCTTCCTGGTTTGCAGGTGGCCACCTTCTTATTGTATCCTCACACGGCAGAGACAGAGAGAGGGCTTTGGTCTCTTTTTCTTCCTATAAAGGCATTAATCCCATTATGGAGGCTCCACCCCTCATGATCTCATTTAAATTTAATCGCCTCCCAAAGTCTTCACCTTGAAACACCATCACATTGAGATTTAAGGCTTCAGTATATAAATTTTGAGCAAGGAGCAAGGGACACAATTGCAATTGCAGGTCATAACATTTGCAAAGTATTAAATTCTGTTTCTGTTTTTTTTTTTGTTTTTTTTTTTTGAGACGGAGTCTCCCCCTGTTGCCCAGGCTGGAGTGCAGTGGCGCGATCTCGGCTCACTCCAAGTTCCGCCTCCCAGGTTCACGCCATTCTCTTGCCTTAGCCTCCCGAGTAGCTGGACTACAGGTGCCTACCACCACACCCGGCTAATTTTTTGTATTTTTTTTTTTTAGTAGAGATGGGGTTTCACCCTGTTAGCCAAGATAGTCTCGATTTCCTGACCTCGTGATCTACCCGCCTCGGCCTCCTAAAGTGCTGGGATTACAGGCGTGAGCCACCGTGCCTGGCCTAAATTCTGTTTCTTATTGTCAGTGGCCATGCCTGTAAAGTAGGGGGAGATCCACTCTTTTTCGGTCAAAATCATAGGGATTGAATATTTGTTAGACATTGCTAGTATGTTTAGAGACTTAATGCATTTGCAGCCCTGCTGTGTATGAGTTAACAGAGGAAAGTGTAGACTCATCCAAATGCATAGCGAGGAGGACAGGTGCATGTTTTTCTAAGTACCAGGTTTCTTTTCATTCAAAGATGAGTATAATGACAAAAAAAGAAAAAAAAAGTCGTGAGATCCTGGATACCCAATAACAGAATTTCCCAACTTATCTTCTAGGACCCCAATTCTTTGATAAGCCAACAGTGTTTCATTGGAAAGAGGGTTCAGCAGTTAAGTGCACTTGAAGGTATCCCGTGTTACATTATCTCTGCTTTGACTTGACAAAGCATATTAAAGTCTCTGATAAGTCTTATGACAAAGAAATAGAACTTTTTCAACCCTGAATATCTCAGACTACTTGGTTATAGAACCATTAAGTTTTCTATAAAACATTTTTTTGGGAAAAAGAGTACTATAAGAGATGATAATAACGTGAAGATAGACAGAAAACTCCTACATTTGGGATATAATTCACTGAAAGGAACAGTAGATAAGTTTTGAAATCATTTGATTTGAAATCTCAAAATACAAGAAAGCACAAGTTCTATGAAATTAAGCATAAAAAGCAGCATAAAAAGGCAATTGATGAGAGATATCACTTAGTGATAATAAACAGCATACTTAAGATGCTCTTTGGGGAAAAAGAATAACAGATTAAAGTTTGTGAGGACAGACGATGCACAAAGAGAAGACATTCTTTGAAATTTATTAGAATAATTAAATGCAAGCAATAGTTAAATATGTGGCATAAGAAAGTTTTCCTGAGTTCTTTTTTATTTTTCAAGAAAGCATGCTTACATTTGCCCTTAATTTTTTTATTTGTATAAATTATGGGGTACAAATACAGTTTTGTTACATGAATATATTGTGTAGTGGTGAAGTCAGGCCGAGCCCTCTTTTATATTAATATTTAAATTTGTGTTGACAGATTGAAAATATGCACAGTATTTCAAGCAAAATAAGTGGAAATATTTATACCTAGGATATCTTTTCAAGATATTATAATACCAAGGAAAAATGAAAAAAATTCTGTGAATAACCAGGGAAAAATAAGTTAATCACAAAAGAATGAAAATTGAATTGACTTCAGAATTCTTCACAGCATTAAATACCAAAACATAATACAAACATATAAAATCTTTCCTATTTTTCTCATAACTTATTTAAAAAGTGGATAAGTATACATTCTGCCTGACTGTGGATAAAGTTGATAACTGCATACTTCCTCCTAAAATTACTAAATGTTAACACTTTGTGACATTTACTTTCTCCCTCTCTCTCCTTTATTTGTATATCTACATACATCTATGTATAGGTTGCAGATATCATGTCACCTCAACTTTAAAAACTTTAGCATTAGTATTTATGTCCTATGAATAAAGACACTCTCCTACATTTTTACACTAACATTATTAAACCTAGAACATTTCAGATGGATATAACAATATTGTCTATTACAGAGTTCATACTCGAATCTCTCCAAATGTCCTTTCTGGTTCTCTATTTATTTGCTTTTTGATATAATAGATAGAAGTTTGTGCATTGCTTTGGTTACTGTATCTCATTCTGTTTTATTTAGAGGAGTCAAAAGCCTCCAATAGCTCTCCTTTACAAACCTCATACATTCCTATTTACCTTGACATTTAAGCTGTTCATAGCCTTGCTAAAAGCCATTTCTTGCCTAATCGTTTGTATTACTTTAAGTCAAATTATGCTATGCTATGACATAAGCTATTGCATGATTAAGACTTGCACTTCCCATCTTCTAAACCTTTCTCTTTACTTTCTTTGAGCAAGGTACTCAAGACATAGCATGGTGTTTTGCATGTTGAAGAGTTTTTCTGACAACTGTTTTCTTATAAAGGTTGAATTGTTTTAATAAGAATAGTACTGTTTTTTTTTTCCTGGCCTCAATTTGTCTTTATATAGAAAAGACATTTTCAAAAACATTTGGAGAAACACTTTGAACTATTTTTAACCATTCATTTAATCATTGATTCATACATTTACTCATTTATCATAGAATTTTCATTTGTGTTTACAATTTGACATAATTGTGTAAACAAATAAATAGCTCACACTATGACAAGCATAATAATCCAGTTATATGCAAAGTGATTTAAGACCCAGAAAAGAGAACAATTACTTCTTTTGAAGGAATTAATAAGGGAGGGCATTACAGGAGATGAGACAACAAACGCCACTGTACTTAGTAGAGAGTACAAGCAAATGGAAAATAGTGGCACATAATTTGTTTTTCTGTTAAGACAATGTTTATTATTAAGAACCTTTCTTACTCTGAAATAGCAAAGGATGAATGAAATGAAAAAGTTATTTCTTTGAAAGGGTAAACAAAATAGATAGACTATTAGCTAGGTTAACTAAAAGAAAGAAACAAAAAGAGAGAGAGAGAAGATTCAAAGAAGCACAGTTGGAAATGATAAAGTGACATCATGACTGGGAAATAAATTTTTTGGGAAATAAAATTCCCAAAATAGACCAATAATGCATACTGAAACTGAATCAGTAATAAAAAAATCTACCACCACCAACAAAAAAGACCAGGACTGGACAGATTCACAGCTAAGCTATACCAGACATACAAAGAAGAGCTGGTATCAATCTTACTGAAACTATTCAAAAAAATTGAGGAGGAGGGATTCCTCTCTAACTCATTCTACAAAATCATTATCATCCTGATACCAAAATCTGGCAAGGATAAGAAAAGAAAACTGTAGGCTAATATCCCTGATGAACATGGAAACAAAAATCCTCAACAAAATACTAGCAAACTGAATTCAACAGTATACCAAAAAGATAATTCATCATGATCAAGTGGGTTTTATTTCAGGAATAAATGGAGGATGATTCAACATAAGCAAACTGATCAATGTAATTCACCACATAAACAGAATTAAAAACAAAAATTATGCGACCATCTCAATAGATGCAGGAAAAACATTCAATAAAATCCAACATCCCTTCATAATAAAAACTCTGAACAAACTATGCATCAAAGGAACATAACTCAAAATAATAAGACCCTTAGATGATAAACCCACAGCCAACATCACACTGAATGGGAAAAAGTTGAAAGCATTCTTTCTAAGAACTGGAACAAAACAAGGATGTCCACTCTCACCACTCCTATTCAATATAGTACTGAAAATTGTAGCCAGAGTAATTAGACAAGAAAAATAAATACAAGTCATTTAAATTGGAAAAGTGGAATTCAAATTTTCTCTCTTCACCAATGACGTGATCTTACACCTAGAAAACCTTAAAGATTTTTCCAAAAGACTCCTAGACTTGATAAATAACTTCAGTAAAGTTTCCAGATACAAAATTAGCATATAAAAATCAGTTGCATTTTTATACACAAACAGCACTCAACCTGAGAACCAATCAAGAATTCAATCTTATTTGCAATAGCCACAACAAAGGTAAAATACTCAGGAATGCATTTAACCAAGATGGTGAAAGACCTCTACAAGGACAGCTATAAAACACTGATGAAAGAAACTGTAGATGACACAAACAAATGGAAAAACATCCCATGCTCATGGATAGGAAGAATAATATCATTAAAATGACTATACTGCCTAAGGCAATCTACAAATTCAATGCAGTTTCTGTCAAATTACCAATGTCATATTTCACAGAATTAGAAAAAAAATTCTAAAATTCACATGGCACCAAAAAAGAGCACAAATAGCCAAAGCAATTCTAAGCAAAAGGAACAAAGTTGGAGGCATTACATTACCCAACTTCATGCTATATTACAAGGCTATAATAAGTACAACAAAATGGTAATGGTACAAAAGTAGGCACATGGATCAATAGAACAGAATAGATAACCCAAGAATAAAGCCACATAGCCAAAACCAACTGATCTTCAACAAAAGTTGACAAATTCAACAATAAGAAAAGGACACCCTATGCAATATATTGTGCTGGGAAAATTGTGTAGCCATATGCAGAAGAATAAAACTGGACCCCTCTCTCTACATACAAAAATTAAACCAAAGTGTATTAAAGACTTAAATGTGATACTTGAACCTATAAAAATCCTAGAGGAAAACCTAGGAAAAACTCTTTCAGCCATTGACCTAGGCAAATGATTTATGATTAAGATCTCAAAAGCAAATGCAGCACAAACAAAAATAGACAAATGGGACTTAATTAAACTAAAGAGCTTCTGCACAGCAAAAGAAGCAATCAACAGAGTAAAGAGGCAACCTGTTTACTCCCAACCCTACAGAATGGGAGAAATATTTGCAAATTATGCATTCAACAAAAGACTAATGTCCAGAATCTATAAAGAACTCAAACCAATCAACAAGAAAATAACAACTCCATTAAAAAGTATGTAGAGGACAGGAGCAGACATTCCTCAAAAGACACAGAAGCAACCAACAAACATATGAAAAAATACTCAACATTGCTAATCCTCAGAGAAATGAAATTTAAAACCATAATGCAATACCATCCCACACCATTCAGAATGGCTACTATTAAAACATCAAGAAATAACAGATATTGATGACGATGCAGAGAAAAGGGAATGCTTGTGCACTGGTAGTGAGAATGTAAATTAGTACAACTCCTATGGAAAACAGTGTGGACATTTCTCAAAGAACTGAAAATAGACCTGCCATTTGACTGAGCAATCCCACTACTGGGTATTTACACAAAGTGAAAGAAACGGTTATCCCAAAAAGACACCTGCACCTGTATGTTTATTTGCAGCAGAATGCACAATAGCAAGGTCATGTGGTATCAACATAAGTGTCAATCAATGGTTGATTGAATAAAGAAAATGTGGTATGTATATACCATGGAATACTATACTAAGAAAGAATGAAATCATGTTCTCTGCAGCAACATGGATGGAACTGGAGGGCATTATCCTTAGAGAAATAACTTAAAAACAGAAAACCAATTATTACATGTTCTCACTTACAAGTGGAAGCTAAACAATGGGTACATGAACATAAAAATGGAAATAATAGACCCTGGGGACCCAAGAAAGGGGTAGGATGGGAAGGGAGTGAGGGTTTAAAAATGTATCTATTAGGTACAAAGCTTACTATTTGGGTGATGGGTTCACTAGGAGCCCAAACTTCACCATTATGCAATGTATCAATATAACAAACCTGCATATGTACCCCCTGAATCTAAAATAAAATAGATTAATAAAAGATTTGGGAACTGTTTTCTGTGATGCACTTTTGAACCATTTAGGAAATAAAATGGAGATCTGTAAATTGTTGGTCTATTACCACCATTATGCTTGAATAACTAACAAAAGTACTGGATTGTATATATTATCAACGTGGCCATGATAAATCCAATATGGATAGTTTTTGTGGATAGCTGGAAAGTGCCAGAACTGAGATTGACTGGTCTGTCTGCTTCTCAGGCCTAGATATCATGTAGACATAATGATCTCAAACTGAAAAAAAGGGGAAGAATTTTAAAAATTGAGCGGTGGAAGACAGAGGGAGATGAAGAGATTCTTTGCTTCCTTCTGTCTGAAGAACGTTTGAGAAGAACTGGTGTCGGGTTTTGGATTGAACAGGAAATTAAAAGTCTTTGACCCTGGTGATGAAAGTCGGTCAGAAAAAGGGCGTCCAGTTCTTCTTTCTTTCCACTGGGCTTGAGAAATTAAGTCCAGTTTGTATTTCAGGTAAATAACAAATAAATAAATGCTTGAACCATAAGGCTGCCTGATTCTTAAATAAGGTATGTAAGAAATTTATTTTTGTTATTCCAAGTGGCAAAAATATCTTATTGAAAAAATATTGTGAAATGAAGTCCAAGTAGCGTATTACATGTACAAACAGGGACACTGTGATGTTGAGTGCTACTCAACTCTTCCCTCCATACTCTTGATTTACCTCTGTGGGCCACTGGAGGGCTTTCACTCAGACATGTGCTCCCTCTTGTGGCATATCAGAAATAACATGCCATCATGTAGACAAAACACAGAAGGTTTTTGTTAACTTTTTTTGTTTTTAGTTTTTATGACCCATTAATTCATAAAAAGAAGAATATCTGATTTTAGTTGAAAACAAATATACAATTTAAAAGCATTTTTAGTAATTTATGCTATAAACAAACCACTTCCATATGGTAGCAGTTTTGCTTTATGAACGTCAAAAAATTGACCATAGCTTAATTTTTCTTAATGGTTTAGGCATCTGGTTTTTATATGGTGATAGTTATACAAAATGTGTTCATGATATAAAAATGAATGAAATAAACACAATCCAATTTAATAAGTTATTATTTCTAATTTTAAACCATGTATCTAAAATGATAAATGCACATTAGCTGCTTTAAAGCTATTTATCAGCATCCTGTCAATCATGAAGTCATTTCTAATGCATTTTAGAAACATGTCTTGCATTATATTATTAGAAATTTGGCACAGGAACTGCAATCTGAGAAACTATTTTGTTGTCTTAAAAGCCTATGCATTGCAGGAATTTTATTTTCCTATTTGTTTCAGCAGAGCAGGGACTTTCTTTCAATCCCCTCTCCCTGCAGAGCTATCTCTTTACCACCTGCAGATGTTTGTAAAAAAGTTTTTGTGAAAAGTAATGTAAGTAGGAAGCACAAGCATAAAAGAAGGAAAAATAAGCAAAAATTATACTTTCATTTTTATGTAATTATAATGAACAGCCCTTTCTATATATCTGTTGTATGTATAGTCTCGAACAAAGAGATGATCCATACCTTAAAGAACTTGTGATTCATTCACAAACCCATCCATTCATTCATCAAATATTTATTTAATGCCTACTAAGTACCAGTAAGTATTCAGAGGGCTGGACTAAATGGCCAGCGACAAAGTTCCTGCATTGTGAAGCATATGTTCTAATTGGCAGTGGAGGGGAAATGCCAACTAAATGAAAAGAGGCACTCATATAGGAAAGATGTTAATTTGTTGTGTTACTCTGGTTTTTATAAGATAAGCCAACGGTCAAAAACAAGGAAAACACTTAATTTTATGTATATAATAATAATGAATTAGAGTAGAAATGAGGATTGCTTTCTTATGTCTTCAATTTGTAAGAAATCTGAAAGCAGAATTTTATGCTGAGATTATCTTGGTTGGAAGGATAAGGTCATCAGAGCTCCAAATGGATTCTGCTATTTAGAGTATTGCAGTTTATGATAATGAACTCTGCAGCCGGGGTTCTTGGGTTTGGGTTCTTTCTATTACTAGAACTGTGGCTTTAGGCAAGTCACTTAGCCTCTCCATGCCTCAGTTTCCTTTTCAGTAAAATGGAAATAAAAAATAGTACCTACCTCTTGGTGTGGTGTTTGGATTAAATGAGTTAATGCATGAAAACTGCTTAGAACACAGCCTGGCACATAGCGAGCAAAACAGTATTTGCTATTAGCACTCAAGCCTGAGCAATAAAGAGCCTTCATAGAGCTCAAGTCTGAGCAATAAAGAGCCTCAAGCCTGAGCAGTAAAGAGCACTCATTAGCACTCAAGCCTGAGCAATAAAGAGCCTTCATCGAGCTTGTCCCATGATTGTAGCTTGGCATTCGCAGCCTATGAAGAGATTGAGATGATATGATAATTGCCTGTGGGGAGGAAGGAAGAAGGTACTGGGTTTGTTCTTTTCTTTCTGAAATTTGTGATGTAGCTTCAGCATTTTGTTTTGTTTGTTTGGATAATTTGGTTTGCAAAAAAAATGAGAATTAGGCAAATTAATGGAGCTGCTATTAGGGGTAGAAGGGATGCCCACAGAGCAGAATCCCAGTGTCAACACACATTACTCCATGTATAACCCACCACACTTCCCTGGATGTGCCTTGTAACAATGATGAGTCTCTAGAATTTTCAGATTTCATCTAAATGTTTGTGGTTCAGTTTTCTCTTTCAGAAAGTAGAGATCATAATTTTTCTCCCCCATGTTTGAATGTTATAACTTTATATCTGTAAACTTTCTTGCTAGAATCTTAGAAGTAGAGAACTTGAACTGGAGAGATCACGTCATTAAAACACTGTTTTCATAACTGAAAGAATTAAAGGCTAGATAGAGTGTTACTCATCTGTGCTAACATGACTAGATGTGAGCAGATAGCTCTAAAACAGGATTTGTTGATTTTTTAAAACATTATTCAGAAGTCACAGTGCTTTCTTTGAAATGTCCTGTATTAATCACTTTTGCCCATAAATCTCAGTGGTTTAATCAAGCTATATGATGGCTGCTGGTTTGGTCATGGCTTGACTGGGCTCTGCCTAAGGTAGACAGGCCTATGATAACCTACATGTATCTTTCATTCTGGAAGTCAGGCTAAAGGAGCTGCTGCTATGTGAGTCATGGGTTTCTCATGGCGGAGAGCAGAAGACTAAGAAGAAGCAAACCAAATTAGTTAAAGCTTCTGCGAAGACAGCCATCTGTCATGGTTGCCCCTACTCAATTCACCAAAGCAAGTCATTTGGCCACATCCTGAGTAAGTGGGATGGAGAAGAATGTTGCATCTAATTGAGTCATGACAGAGGCTAGGAGAGAATGAATAATTAACCCCATGTTTCACATAAATAGTCCCAGACATAAATTTGTACACATATTAATGGTATAAAAATAGCCTCAAATAACTCTTCCCCCCACCAAAAGGCAACATCACTATATTGAAAATTTGTCTACTATAAAATATATGTATAATATAAGCACTTAGCATTCTAATCACAATGATTTTGCTGCTTGTTGGGAGAAAGTATTGATACTTTCCTCTTTATCTTTTTTCTGTATCTGAAAATCACTCCAGATTGGAAATCAGAAGCTGTGGGCATCCACTGCGTGAACCTCAGTTTCATCATCTATAAAATAGGTGTAGCATCAGTCCTGTCTACATCATTGGTTGATGAGAATAATATCTACAGAGTGCTTCCCTTGTGCTAGACACTGTCCTGAACATTTCTACATGTTTTAGCATATTTATGTGCAGTAGGTACTATTATTACCACTAATTTACAGTGGAAGAAACTGCGTCATGGAGTAGCTTGTCCAAGGTCACACAGCTAGAAAGTAAAGAATCTGAGGTTTATAGCCAGGCTATCTGACTCAAAACTGACGTGGACATCCACTCCATCGTACAATAAAAAAGAGTATGTGAAAATTCTTTGCAAACTCTAGCAAAGAAATATAAGATGGAGATCTCATTCATCATTCTTTTTAAAAACAAACATTGTAGCATTTAAATATTTGAACACATTACTAAAAATTGTAGTTGCAGTGTTTTGCCCTCACCCCATCTCTATCCTTGTCTTATATCCTAGTCCCTGAAAAGAAAAGTAACCACCCAAAGAGAGCTTATGAAAGGGCCGGGCTTAGTAATGCCATTTGTGTGGGGTTTTGGAAACAAGTAACAGTAGTTACTATGCATGGAACACTCACCCTGATGTAGGTGTATTTATTATAATCTTCATCATGATCCTGCAGGGAGTATTCTTTTCAGCTTCACAGTGAGGAAACTGAGGCTTAGAGAAGATGAGTTAATTGATTTGCATGTAAGTAGCTGATCTCATTTGCAATCCAGCTGTCTGTGACACCACACTCAGGCTTTTCCCCACCATGCGCCTTTCAAGTACAAGGCTCAGGATGATGTCATTATAATCGTCAGATGGTATTCCACCCACAAGGATGTGCTTATTGAAGCTTTCTTGAATTGTGATAGAAAAATGCTCTGTGAGTTTCCAATGAAGATCTCTAAATTATCACCGAATCTGCACATCAAAACAAATTTGTTTCAAAAAGTAGGTCAGATTCATTCACTGAGCTTTAGTAAGTTCACAACAGAAGTGGATACTGATCATGTGATTCAAAGTCTAATTCAGAAGCTATTGGAGTTTTTTTGTTTGTTTGTTTATATCTCCCCTTAGACTTTGTATGAATGGGAGAGGGAAACAGGTATAGAATATTTCAACTGAGATTTCAGGGAAAAAAAAAAAGAGGAATAAACATCAAAACTCATGCAACAGGCCATGTTCTGCTTGGGACTTACTTCTGTAGATTCATTATTCGTGCATCCATTTGTTTATCTACTTATCCATCAAACATGTGCTGAGAACTTATTGAGCCAATAGGTTGCAGAGTACAGACATCAAACTATTTGGGTTTCAGTCTCAGCTCTGTCACTTAATAGTTGAGTGGTCTTGAACAAACTGTTTAAGCCATCTCAATTTCACTTCCCCATATCAGGACTGATGTGAGAATTCACTGAGATAATGTATGTGAAGGTCTTGGCACCATGTTTGACATACAGTAAGAGTTCAATATATATTAGTCATGATGATGATGAGAATGATAATGCTGATTTGAAAATTGCATGCTAAGTACTAGGATAATAAAGAAGACATGGTCTCTACAATCAAAGGACTCAAAGTCCAGTAGGAGAAGTACAGGGTAAATATATAAGCAGTGATGTGGAATGAATTCAATAACAGAGGTAGATACACAATGGATACTAAAGACGAAGTGAGCTACTCTGCTTGCTTACACCAGGTGGTTTAATAAAGGAGGAGATGCGTGAGCTGGGCCTTGAAAAATGAATTACCCTGTAATATGTAAATAGAATGATATTCTACTTTAACAGTTTGTGAAAATGCAAAGAGATAGAAAACACCATAGTACATTCAGGGAGCAACAAATAAACATTTAAACCCTGAGGATAAGATGCAGTGGAGAATTCTGTTATGGGGTCTGAACTTTAGGCAGTAGGGAAACACTTGAAGAGCTTTAAAGGGAACAGTAACAAGGTCAGATTTGCATTTTAGAAAGATGATGTTGGTGACTGGAAGATGGACAGTGAGGCTGGAGACATGGAAAACAGACTATGAGCTACTGAAACACTCTAGGCAGAGAAACAGCAAGGTGGTGGTAGTGCAGTGGACAAATGGATAGAGTATAATGCCGAGTCAGAGGTAAGAAGGCAGGAAGAGAGGAATCTAGCTTTAATGTCTGGGTTTCAGAATAGTGGTGCCATTTACTGAGAGAGAGGAGTCAAGATGGGGAGGACACTTGGGGCATAAGATAATGTGAACTGAAATTTTGGTTTGTATCTGTAAGACTAAGGAAAATGGAGTCATGGTATTAGATGGAGAAAAATACTATAAGAAGGTAATGTGCAATCTAGTATTTCCCTTTAAGAGGTGTCGGTTGTGGAATAGACCTTATCCAAAGCATTATCATCATCTTGTTAAATAGTAGCTCCAAGGTTACTTGCTTTTGGAGCTGTGAGCAGTGCCTTGTGATAGCTGCCTAAAAGTACTTGCTGGTTGACAACAGAGGGAGACATGTAGGGATTAAGAGTGTGGGCTTCAGAGTCCCACTACCTGGTTCGAACCATAGCACTCATGGTTATTTGCTCTGTATCCTGGGAAAAATTACTTGATCGCTTCATAAACTAGTTTTCCCCACTGTAAACTCAAATCAGGTTGTTATGAGGATTAGACAAAATATTACATAAAAAAGCACTTAGCACAGTGCTTACTTAGGTCAGGTGCTCAATACAAATTCAATAATTTTTTTTTGCTTTTTTTGAGATAGAGTCTCACTCTATTTCCCAGGCTGGAGTGCAGTGTTGCAATCCTGGCTCACTGCAACCTTCTCCTCCCATGTTCAAGCGATTCTTGTGCCTCAGCTCCCTAGTAGCTGGGATTAAAGGTGCATGCCACCATGCCAGGATAAATTTTGTATTTTCAGTAGAGATGGGGTTTCACCATATTGGCTAGGCTGGTCTCATACACCTGACCTCAAGTGATCCACCCACTTCAGCCTCCCAAAGTGCTGAGATTACAGGCATGAACCACTCCACCAGGCTTCAATTGCTTTTATTATTACTCATAAAGAATGCTATGTTTTGTACTGAAAGATGGAGCTGTTAGCCCACCTTTCATTGGAATGTGTACTTTGAACTGTTTTTCTAGCAATAGTGATGGATAGGACTGCGTAATTCACAGTTGTTCACCTGGTTCACCCCTGAATGAGTAAGGGTCATTAGGAAGATGATTAGCCAGCCTTCAATGTGCAGGCTGCAACTAAGGGGTGGTTTGTCTTTATGTGAAGTGTTTACTTGTATGTGACCTGACCTACATTTTCACCAAACAATGACAAATAAAAGTAAACAGAGTCTACCCTCTTTAATTGTATTAGTCAGGGTTGTCTAGAGAAACAGAATTAGTAAAGTATATATATGTGGAAATTTATTATGGGAATTGGCTCACAAAATTGAGAAGTCCCATGATCTGCCATCGACAAGGTGGAAACCCAGGAAGGCTGGCTGTGGTGTAATTATTCAGTCAGAGGCCTCTGAAGGCCTGAGAACTGGGAGAGCCAATGGTGTGAGTCTTAGAACCCAAAGGCTTGAGAACCAGGAGCTCTGATGTGGAAGTGCAGGAAAAGATGGATGTCCAGGGGAGAGAGTGAAGTTGCCCATCCTACCTTTTTTGTTCTGTTCAGGGCTTCAATGGATTGTAGGATGCTGGCCCACATTGGTGAGGGAAGATCTTCTTTACTAATTCAAATGCTAATTTCTTCTGGAGACATCTTCACAGATACTCCCAGAAATAACACTTTGCCAGCTATGAAGGCATTTCTTAGCTCAGTCAAGTTGACACATAAAAGTAACCATCACAGTAACCTTTGTCTAATCCTTGTCTGAAATAAACAGCAGGAACATCTTATATCATGGGTCCTCATTAAATATGATGAAATTTCCAAGAAAGAGAGCTATCTGCTTGTAGAAATGAGAATTAATAATTATCAAATTACCAATAGTTGTCTTGAATATGTAGAAACAAGGTGAAAAAATGAAATACAATAATCTGCTGTGAAAATAAATTAGCTAATACAAAAAATACTCCTTTGTATTTCCAAAGGAGACAAAAATTGATTTCAAGGTATTTTAATTACCGTTTACCTTTCTGTATGACTTTCATGTTTACCCTGTTCAGCATGTCTACTAATTACTGAAATTGGGTGGGGAAAAAGAGAAGAGGAATTGAGTACTGAGATTTTCCCTCATTATGGGGAAGGCTTTTTGAGAGTTTTAGGAGAGTTTTGAGAGAGAAGGGAAAGATTTCACTCAGAAAGCTTTGGAACATATAAGATCCTACTGAGAAAATAATAAGTTATTCCCTTTTTTCTTTGATCAAGAAATAGGAAATTAATGGTTAAAGGTTTCTATTGTTTCTACTATCACTCGTATGGCTAGACTTAGATTCCAGCCCTGAAAACAACTAACAGTGTACTTCAGACCTCTAGACTTTGTTTATCTCATCAGTAAAATAACAAAAATTAAATCATCTTTAAAATTTCTGATAGTTCACATATCATATTCTTTTCTCTCCATTTCTTTTCATTAATAGAATAAGAGAAGTTGTGAAGAATGTTTAGTCTACTACAGTATTGTCTTTGCTGAGGAATCTCTCATAATTCGAAGCCTCAAACCTCCCATAAACAAAAATCCCGGAGAATCAGCCTATTTTATTGTTGGGCAGTTCAGTTCATTAGAAATTCTTTCTTATGTTTAGTAAGTGTGCCGTGTCATTTGATTATCTTTTCATTTGTGCATGTATTTCCATATATCTCTAAAAGGTTTTAAGTCAGCATATAATGCTGAGACATAATATAAAATATAGCTAAACATAAAAAGGACAAAATCAATGAAAAAGAACAGAGAAATAGATCCTGCTGAGCCTCTAACAGAAGATAATTATCACAGTTTAGAAATCAGTTTAGCCAGGGGTTCTCTGGCAGATAAGGCAAAAAGGGAAACCCATCGTGCTTCTCACTGGCTTATATATATGAGGAGACACATTATAATTTTAAGCATTAAGTTCAAAGAGAAATGAGTTCATGAGGTCTTTATGTAAAGACTATCAAGTATCATACCAGACAGTGTCTTCAGCAAAATGTGCAGACATTATCTTTAGATTGTTAATTCTCATACTGCTTTTCTAAAAAAAGCTGAAAGCATTATGTGTATGTTTTTATTTTAAAGGCAGTATAACATTATTACAGTTGGCTTGGAAAGCAGAGGGAAGAAAACATCCACAAATCTGCCAATCTAACGCAATTATTTTCATGTTGGCAAATTTAATCATCTTTGCTCATATGCAATTATGGTTTCCACAAGGAACCTCAGCTGGATTCCTTTAGCAGTAAAGAGCTCCAGGACATGTGAGCTGCCAGATGTATCCTCATGTTTCCGTATGATATTCTCTTAATTTTGTATCCCACAATTTCACTTAATACATTTTACATATTTTTCTTGCCGCTAGATAATTTTTACAATTGTATAATTTTAAAAACCAACTCTCAATTTTCAGATTTACTACATTTGAACAGTCATTTAATCCAAGAAAAATACTGCAGTGAACATTCTTGTGCAAATTGCTTTTCCTCTTCTGGGTGGCGAACTGCGTTGTTGGAGTTTCCCATACAAATGCCTTTATTGAATTCCCTGTTGGTAACTGGTCCATATTAATGGACATTATAAGAGTCAGTTCTTTGAAATGTACTGGTGTATTTACTTTTTTTTTTTTTGAGACGCAGTCTCGCTCTGTCGCCCAGGCTGGAGTTCAGTGGCGCCACCTCGGCTCACTGCAAGTTCCGCCTCCCAGGTTCGCGCCATTCTCCTGCCTCAGCCTCCGGAGTAGCTGGGACTACAGGCGCCCGCCACCACGCCTGGCCAATTTTTTTGTATTTTTAGTAGAGACGGGGTTTTACCGTGTTAGCCAGGATGGTCTGGATCTCCTGACCTCGTGATCCGCCCGCCTCGGCCTCCCAAAGTGCTGGGATTACAGGCGTGAGCCACCGTGCCCGGCTCTTGGTGTATTTACTATTAAGAATGTTAATGATAATATTGCTCATTGTATTTTCTATGTTTTCGTTATGAGGACATATGTGATAAATTTCTATTTCATTTTAATATCAGAAATACAGTCATGCATGACTTAACAACCAGGATCTGTTCTGAGAAATGTGTCATTAGGTGAGTCCATTGTTGTGTGAACATCACCAAGTGTACTTACACAAACCTAGATGCTATAGCCTACTACACACTTAGGCTCTGTGGTACAGCCTATTGCTCCTAGGCTACAAACCTGTACAGCATGTCACTATACTGAATACTGTAGGCAACTATAACACAATAGTATTTGTGTATTTATATCTATAGGTATAAAAGACACAGTAACAACATGGTTTAAAATTACTAGAAATGTTACACCTGTATAGGCCACTTGCCATGAATGTAACTTGCAGGACTCAAGTTGTAGGACTCTGGGTGAGTCAGTGAAGGCCTGTGATGTTACTGTGAAGTCCTGTGACGTTATTGTACTTTATGATAAATATTATACAGTTAGACTACATTAAATTTATAAAAAAATTTTCATTTTTCAATAGTAAATGAACTTTAGCTTACTATAACTTTTTACATGATACATTTTTTAATTTTAAAAAATATTTTGACTATTTTGTAATAACACTTAGCTTAAAACATAGACACATTTTACAGCTCTACAAAAATATTCTCCTTTGTTGTGTCTTTATAAGATTTTTTCTATTTTAAAGTTATTCCATTTTTTACTTTTTAAACTTTTTTGTCAAAAACAAAGGCACAAACACATACATGACCCTTGGACTAGACAGGGTCAGGATCATCAATATCACTGTCTCCCACGTCCACACCTTGTTCTACTGGAGGTCTTTAGGGGCAGTAACGCCCATGGAGCTGTCATCTCCTATGATAACAATGCTTTCTTCTGGAATGCTCCTGAAGAACTTGCCTGAGGCTGTTTTACAGTTAAATTGTTTTATAAGTGGAAAGAGTATACTCTGTTTGTTTTGCATGTTTTTTTGTTTGTTTGTTTGTTTTTTTGAGACAGAGTCTCACTCTGTTGTCCAAGCTAGAGTACAGTGGTGTGATCATGGCTCACTGCAGCCTCGACCTCCTTGGCCTCAGATGATCCTTCCACTTCATCCTCCCGAGTAGCTGGGACTACAGGGATGTGCCACCACACCCAGCTAATTTTGTTCATTTTTGTAAAGATAAGATCTCACTGTGTTGCCCAGGCTGATAGAGTACACTCTCAAATAATAACAACAAGTATAGCATAGTAAATACATAAACCAGTAACATAGTCGTTAATTATCATGACCATATATTATGTACTGTAAACAATTGTATGTGCTATACTTTTATATGGCAGGCGGCAAAGTAGGTTAATGTACACCAACAACACCACAAACACGTAATAATGCATTGTGCTACAACTGATAGCACAATGAGGTCACCAGGCAATAGCATTTTTCAGCTCTACCGTAATCTGATGGAACCACCATCACTTATGCAGGCTGTTGTTGACTGAAGCGTCTTTATTTGGCACATGATTGTAGTTGTGTGTGTATGTGTTTTGATTAATAGTTGATTAATATTTTCTTCATGGAATTAGGTCTTTGAATGTGTTTACTTCTTTACTGTGAGCGCTAGAAAGGCACAGTGCCAAATCTGGCCTACATCGCTTGAACATGGATTGGCATCTGAAGATATCTGTGTAAAGCATACTAGCCGAGTTCCTGGAATCATCGTCTGTTTCTTAACCTTTTGTCTTATTTCCTTCATCTACTTATTTTAAATTTTATTATATTTTGAGACATTTTATAGTTTATGCAATCCTTCAAACATTTTTAGAACAAGGTAGGGATATAACTAAATAAATGCATGTAAATAGTTAGATTATTTCCTTAGAGTAAGTTTTGAAAAGTAGATACACTGGGTCTCATGTCTCATTATATCTTTACCCAGTGAAAGATTTTCTGTAGGAAACTGACATAATATAATCCAAGTGTGTTAATTCCTGGTGATTTATTGCATATATAATACCAAGTGAGGAGTTGGAGTCTCAAGAGGAATAAAGAGTCAGCTTATTTCTTTGAGCATTTCCCTGCAATATCAGATGCTGCAAATACTGTTTTCAAGGGAAATTGTACTATTCATGGGAAATTGTAATTTTCAATTACATTAGCTGACAAAATATTGAATATTACAATTATATATTGTTAAAGAGCTACTCATCTGCTTTACATACTGAATACATAAACAATAAAATTGACATTCTGTACTGAACACTTAATAGCCAGCTTTGATAAGGAGTTGGTTTATTTCCGTAAGGGGTTGGACTGTTGGGGTCTTTAGAATAAGACTAATTTTTCTAAAAAAATGTGATCAGTATTTGAACCAATATATGGTTCAGGCTCACAATTTCTGTGCTATGCCATATGGAAGAGGTAGTGAATTTTTGCCTACAAAAGTTGTTGATTGTTGCCTCTAACTGTAAAGTAATCTCAGCTGGGCTTCTTGACCAGTAACAACCCTGACAGACCCTAGGACCTGGGAGCTATCAGATGTATCCTCAAAAAGCTTTTTTGGTAAGCTTTCTTGAGTCAACTAATATAGACACTTTCTTAATGGATCATCATCTAATTCAATCCACAGTTTAACAGCAAAACTTACTGACCAATGTCCGCAGCACACAGAGTTTTCGTGGTTGGGAGCTAAGTGCCCTTTGAGACCCACAGGTTGAGTTGTATGGACAAAATGAATCAGCTGTGTTTGTTCTCTTTCGTCTTAGCGGATGTTTTTCCCCAGGGAAGGAGAGAACAACTCTTCTACATGATGCCACTTTAATAATTTAGACAGATGTACTTTCTTCTCTCAAAATAACTCGTGCTGGAATCCTACTCTATTTGCTGTAGAAGAGAATTCAGTGTAAAATGAGCATGTGTCTTGAATTGTGTTTTAATGGGAGATACAACATAACAAATCAATTAATGTTATTCACTTATTGGTGTAGAGCTATCTTAGCATGATTTCTGAGGCAGTGGTATAGGGAGAATCATCATGGTTGTCTTGTAATGGTTTTGAAAAGTATAAAGAAATCTAAAAACAAACCAAATAAACAGGAGTTTACAAGTGCCAGGAGTTTTTCCACACAGAATTAATAGCAATTTCTTAGCTTAATATGCTTGGTCGCCACTATGTTAAGTTGCCATTACTCTGTAAGGAGTAGAAAATGTTACTGTGGAACTGCCTCTCTTTTGTTGACAATGCTATTTGACAATACTGATATTGTGATACAGTATTCACACATTGTACATTAAAATATCTATCATCCTTTGTGAACAATGACACTCAAACTATCCCTGTGGGAGTATATAGATAAGATCATTATTCTCATTTTCTAGATAAGGAAACTGAAATGAAATTCCTTGCCTAAGGTCAAAGAACAAATCACTGGCAGAATAAGATTAGGGGAGTGAGTTCTTGATTTTCATTCCATTGCTCAATCAATGAAGTCATATTGTTTTACTCAGTATGGGAAGAGATTATTATCAGTCAGTAGGAATAAGACTATGCCCAGATGATGCCAGAAGACCAGCTGAAAAACAAAAATCTGCACAATCAACCATTTGTTTTTCTGTAAAACACCAAACTAATTGTTATACCAACATTTTTCACTGAGCCGACTCGACGTCTTTGTGTCTTGCAGACACAGCCTCTGACTTTAGGTTTGTGTTATATTCCAAAGTTAGTTTCTGGAACTTCTTTTAAAAATCTAATTTTGGAATATCCTGAATTTCATAATGTTTAATATGTTCTGAATCATATGTTACACGTGTGATAGAATTGGGGCAGAGTTCTTTGAAAGTGCTTTATGATAAAATCTCACAGCATTCCTTATATAGTGACAGAGAAACCCTTTTCTACCTCAAAAGCTCCAAGGTGAGAATTACTTAAGTTTTATGAAAGGACTGCAAAATGAGACCTTACCATGTTAGAAGAAAGCTGGGCTTCTATATCTGTCACCAACTATATATTACATAAATGCATTTGCGTTTGGCAAATAGGACGGAAATCATCAGATGCCATCTAGATCTCTCCTGAATCAGTTACTTTGGATGTGAGGGTTGCCAAATAATCAGGTGACTTATGGTATAGTCCATATAGAAGTTAACATGCAGAATAGCTGAGTTATTTCAACATGCAACCAACATTTATTGTACTCCTCATACATATTTACCTACATCTCCGCAATCTATCCTAATTCTTCGACATTTTCTGCTAGATTAATCAGTTGACAGGTGAAACATTTCTCCCTAGGTCAAATAGCATGTAAACTCAAGATCTTTGATCTTTTAACTCAGTTCAATCACAATGCCAGCAACTTTATTGATGGATGGTTCCAGTTTATTTTAGTTAATCTTATATATATTTTTTTGCGGCTGAAATACTAAAATACTTAACAAGTATGAACTCATAGTATTTCACAAAAAGAATGGCACAAGCATTCACTTATAGTCTGTAGGAATTGGAATAGGCTTAGTTCAATAATAAAGATCACAAGCCAGAAAAGGAATGGAAAATTCATTTCTCTCTAGTTCTGAGACACCTGAATTCAACCTTCATTAAGAATGACAATTTGCAAGCATATGAACTCACCACTAACAAATGAAAATACTTTTAAAAAATAGTTTACATTCTCTGTTTGATTATTTATGAATATATGCAATATTAAAAGTGCCTTCATCCTGACTACAATGTATTGAATTTCCCTGGTGTAGCTTTTGTGGTCTTATTTTTAAATAATACATATCTTACAGTTTTGTTCAGATTGAAAACTTGAAGGAACCACATATAAATGCTCATGATGCCAGTAAGAGATGAAAAAAATATTTCTGCATTATATTTTAAAAATCAAGAAATTAGATATTGACTTGAATGACTATTTGCTAGTAGTGTTTATATCCTGAGGTTGGTTTTTTTTTTTTTTTTTTTTTGGCCATTTTAAAATAAGATTCTAGAGAAGTCTTGTAAGTCCCAAAAGTATTGCTATAATTACCTATTTAATATTGCAGCAGACATCTCAGAAATTTATATTTCACTTAACATCCAAGAGTTAGTGATATCATTCATTCATTTAGTAGATGTTTATGTTAGTTATTACCCTGTGCCAAACTCTATTTATTGGATGAAGACAGCAGAGCCCCTGCCCTCACAGAGATAATTCTACTGTGATAAATACTATCACAATCAAACAGGTTTATGTGATAGAAAGGAGGAGCTCAGGTGGATAGAGAAGGCTGGCTCTGAGGATTTAAATTGAAAGGAAAGGAAGGGGCCAGCTTCTAGAAGATTCACAAGAAAAGCATTCAAATGGGGTTCAAAAGCTCCGAGGTAAGAATTACTAAAGTTTTATGAAAGGACTACATAAACAGATCAGAATTTAGGGAGAGAAAGCAATGGTCATCAGAAATCTTTGAATGCTAAGGTGGGAACATTTGGAAATTTGGAGATTTTTTAAAAAGCCTACTCTTTTATTTTAATAATAAAGAAATCAAGGCCCATGAGACTGGCATGTTTTGGGTTATATACTAATTAAATTGTAACCTGGTCTGCCATTTCCCAGTCTGTTGCTTTTTCCGTTAAACAAAATACCTCTCTTTGTGCTTGAAAACTCTAGGTGCTATTGCCAAGCATTGGGTTTTACAGTTGAGAATTTAAACCTGCATCATAAAGATCTGGAAAACATTTATTTAGGCTTTCTTTATATAATCAGTAGCAATTTCCAAAGCCATATTTATCACTGTGATTTGCATCCTTTATTCAGAAAATCACAAAGCGCACTTTAACCCCTCTGCCATCTATTGACTTTAGTCTCTAGCTTGGAGATGATTCGATCTTTTGTGGTGCACTAGAAATTTGTAAGTTTGTGTTTAATTTCCATGTAGTCCATTTCCATTTGGAACTAGTAGATGGTTCATCTTGTTTATAAAAGGGGAATTCTTTTTATTGCTTCCCATCATTTCCAATTACAGACCTGTTGGCTTGCTAGATATCTCAGCTTTAATTTATGGACTTCTCTTTTTGATAGAGAAGTTGTCAAGGCTTGAACATTTAGGCCAAGAATTTATATAAATAGCAAGTATATTTTATATTTAGATATCCTTCTACTTCTTATATTTTTATAACTTTTTGGAGAAATGAATTGGGACTAACATGATACTGTTTACAGCTGTCTTTGACTTTTTGTTGACTTGTTTTTTTCTTCTGAGACTGAGTCTCACTCTGTTGCCCAGGCTGAAGTGCAGTGGTACAATCTTGGCTCACTGCAACCTCTGCCTCCCAGGTTCAAGCAGTTCTCCTGCCTCAGCCTCCTGAATAGCTGGGATTATAGGCACATGTCACCACACCCGGCTAATTTTTTGTATTTTTAGTAGAGACGGGGTTTCACCATGTTGGCCAGGCTGGTCTTGAACTCCTGTCATCAAGTGATCTGCCTGCCTCAGCCTCCCAAAGCGCTGGGATTACAGGCATGAGCCACCATGCCCGGCCCTTTGTTGGCTTTTTTTTTTTTTTAATTTTTAAAAATTATACTTTAAGTTCTGGGATACATGTGCAGAATGTGCAGGTTTGTTACATAAGTATACACGTGCCATGGTGTTTTGCTGCACCCATCAACCCATCATCTACATTCGGTATTTCTCCTAATACTCTCCCTCCCTTAATCCCCCATCCCTCAACCGGCCCCAGTGTATGATGTTCCCCTCCCTGTGCCCATGTGTTCTCATTGTTCAACTCCCGTTTATGAGTGAGAACATGCAGTGTTTGGTTTTCTGTGCTTGTGTTTGCTGAGAATGATGGTTTCCAACTTCAGGAATATATTATGAGCTAAGTTCTATATCCTAATAGAAGTCCTCTATTTGATGATTATTATATAGGGCAATTGATGCTGGCCTAAGTCATAGCCAGTAGGAATGGTAGCTTCTTGACAAATCAGAGTACAAGGATGTGTTCCAGAAACACAAAAAAGTTTAAGAAAATGATATTGCTCTTGAAGGAACTAAACGGACTCTTGCCTTTTGTATTTTAATGTAAAGGAAAATATTAAAATGAATGAATGATATCACTGCTGAAAGTAAAACATTTTCCTGAATACAGATGACATAATGTTATTGTCATGAACTGGAGGTGTGTCTTATTAGACATTTAGATCTGCTATGTGAGATCTGCTGGTTATAGAGCATCTTAGAGTCACAAGGCCCCAAGTTGAATCCTGGCAGTGCCATCTACTCACTTTTATGAGAAATAAAATGGACCTAATAACTACCTTATATAACTGTTATAAGATTACAACAAAATAATGTAAAATAATGCTTTGCGTGGTGTTTGGGTCAATACATGTGAATATAACACTGTTAAAATTGAGTTTTTGATTGAGGTTATGAAGACACAATAGAAGTAAAATTTCTAAGTCAGATCTCCATACTCACAGTTGACAAGGGAATCAGTCAAAGATAGGTATGGCTGCTCTTGGATCTCTCAGCTTGTTAATAATTTAGAAAGGATACGTGGAGTGGAATGGAGGAAGAATTTGCTGATGGCATTTTGCTTTTGAAGAAAGCTGTTGGCACACTATGGGACCCCCTTTATTCCTGGGCTAATGAATGGGACCCCAAACCTAATGAGAGGGCGCTTCAGGAAGACCACTCTGAGGGCTAACTCTCCATGCTCTGCAGTTGGAAGGATAGAACACAGGTGCCTGACTCAGGTTGAGAAGGCTAAAGCATCCTGTGGAAGTAGGATAGAGGTGACTTAGGGCACTAGCCTCTGTCTCCTCCTGGTAATTGTCAGGGCAAGGGATGTGTAAATATTATCTTAGGACCATAAGTGGGTCTCCTAATGAGCAAAAGTGCCACAGCACTGTAGATGGACGGTCTGGAGGAGTTCTGGGTTTTGCCCAAGAAAGCTTCTGCTGGAGGGTAAGAGGAGACCTGTAAGGGAGAATGTAGTGGGAGAACTGCCCAGGAAACAGAAGCTGAGAGGCGACTGGGTGCAGGCATCCTAGAAATGTCTGTGTCTTAGCAACTGCAGTGAGGGTTCCTTTAGAGATGGGGAAGCCCCAAAGGGCCTGCATGAGTGTCCCAGAGAGGAGTCAGCTTGAGTTTCTGCCAGCAGGCTCAGAGTGGGAAGTCGACTGAGTGTGGCCTTCTCATCTTGACTCCCTCTTCTCTTTGCTCTTAGCCTGAATGCTCAGAACCCAGCTGGGAAGGAAAAGTGGGGAAGCAGCTATAGTAGAGAAAGAGAGAGGAATACCATGTTTCCACTGCTGCCTTTTGGCCTGAAACGGGCCTGAGCTGGGGAAGGAGAGAAGATTTGACATCTGATCAAGTAGCAGTAGAGTATTTTGGTTATCATCTGGGACTGGGCATCTAGGCTTGAATTGAGACTCTGTTTGTGATTTTTTTTTTTTTTTTTTTTTTTTGAGACGGAGTCTCGCTCTGTCGCCCAGGCTGGAGTGCAGTGGCCGGATCTCGGCTCACTGCAAGCTCCGCCTCCCGGGTTCACGCCATTCTCCTGCCTCAGCCTCCCGAGTAGCTGGGACTACAGGCGCCCGCCACCTCGCCCGGCTAGTTTTTTGTATTTTTTTTTAGTAGAGAGTGTTTGTGATTTTAAGTGGAAATAAGACTGTCTAATACCCAAAAGTGGGCAGAAAAACTTTGCTGGAGCTTTCATCTAGGGACAGGGGAGTGTTATTCTCACAGACTACAAATTAAAGACCACTGGGAAGAACATGAAAAGTGTATGCTTTAATTATTCGTTGCACTTGTCTGCTGTATTGGTTGCATTACTGTGGTTGATGTTGTGTTAGGAAGGCCAGGCGCGGTGGCTCACGCCTGTAATCCCAGCACTTTGGGAGGCCGAGGCAGGCGGATCACGAAGTCAGGAAATCGAGACCATCCTGGCTAACACGGTGAAACCCCGTCTCTACTAAAAATAGAAAAAATTAGCCAGGTGTGTGGCGGGCGTCTGTAGTCCCAGCTACTCAGGAGGCTGAGGCAGGAGAATGGCGTGAACGCGGGAGGCGGAGCTTGCAGTGAGTCCAGATGGTGCCACTGCACTCCAGCCTGGGCAGCAGAGCGAGACTCTGTCTCAAAAAAAAAAAAAAAAAGAAAGAAAAAAAGAAAGGTTACCTTCATATTCAGTGTTGTACACCTAAAGTCTTGATTTTTGTTTGATATTTCTCTGCATGTTTCTGGCTTATAGCAAATACTCCTATACTGCAAGTCAACTCAGTTATTTAGGAGGGCATTTTGTAGCCAGGTTTCTCACAGTCCTTACTAGAAAACTTATTTGCTTAAAGTTAATATTCTATGTGTATATTACTGAATATTTTTATATCCAAGGTGAAAATTAGGTAACATTTACTTTGATAACCTTCTATAATTAAATAATGCAGCATGAACCATAATATAGCAGTTTGGAGACTTGATGTCCCATTTGCTCATAAACAGAAGCAAAACACCGATATTTTAAAAGTATTATTTTAAATTGAAGTGTGATACACGTAATAAAAATGCACAATTGATAAGAGTTTAGTTTGGTGAGTACAAAGTGAATACACCCAGGTAACCAGCACCAAATTAAGAAACAGAATAAGATTAACATCCCAGTCACTGACCCCTCATATCAATAGTTTTGCTTATTTTTATTTATTTATTTATTTATTTTAGAGACAGTCTTGTTCTGTTGACCAGGCTGAACTGGAGTATAGTGGCGCAATCATTCCTAACTCACTGCAGCCTTGACCTTCTGGGCTGAAATGATCCTCCTGCCTCAGCCTCCCAAGTAGCTGTGACTACAGGCGTGTGCCACCAATAGTGGTTAATTTAAAAACAATTATTTTTGTTATTATTTTTTGTTGAGACAGGGTCTGCCACCATTGCCTAGAGTGACCTTGCACTCCTGGCCTCAAGCAATTCTTCCATCTCAACCTCCCAAAATACTGTAACTAAAGGTGTCAGACACCACTGAGCCCAGCTCAGCCTTGCTTTTTATTAATGAGATTGTATATTTGAGTTTGCGAGATTCATTCATATTGTTGTGTGTAGCTGCAGTTGTTGTTTATTTACAAGTCTGCATTCAACCAGATGACAATATTTTAGCTAATTCAATTGTTTATTAGTTGATAGACATTTGGATAGTTCTATTTATTGGTTGATGGACATTTGGATTGTTTCCAGGTTTAGACCCTTACAAATCAGGCAACTAAAAACATTGTTAAACACATGTTTTGGTGAATATATTGTGCACTTTTATTGATTTTATGCTTAGGAGTGGAATTACTGTATTACATGTATGACTATGTTCAACTCTAGTAGATAAGGAAAAACAGTTTTCCAGAGTGGTGGTAAAAATTACTCTTCCATCAACTGTGTGTGGGAAGTCACTCCACTTCCTTGTTAATACTGTCTTTTTTCATTTTAGCTTTTCTGGTATGTGCCAGTTCCTTTTTTTGAAAAAAAAAAAATTTGTCCTAGCTATTGGCATGCCCTCAGTAAATCTCCATATGGGAAGTGGGATGTCTTCTTTCCTTTCATAAGACCATCGCACCAGCCTGACTACTCATTGAAGCATGAAGTTCTATATTTAGCAAGGAATGCAGAATAACATTCTGGTGGTAAATGCTGCCCAATATTTATCAATAACTTTGCTAAGTGAAAGCATAGGTATAAAGTGTGTTAGTCAATATTTTGAATGTAAGTGCAGAAATCCCTATTCAAAATAGTTTCACCAAAAAGGTAATTAATTGACTCTTGTAGCTGAAAAGTCAGGCTTGACTGGCTCCTGGGATTAAGCTTCACTTTCCAAATCAAGACTGCCTCCCACTAGGCTGCTTCTCTTCTAAGGCAAGCTTGCTTCCTGCCTAGAGGCCAGGATTCTGCCAATAGCTCCAAACTCCCATCAGTAAACCAAAACCAAAATAGCAGCCACAGCAACAAAACTCTTCCTGTCTTTGTGGAACTATCAAGTCCGGAATTGGGGTTCCTTGGCTCTTATTGCACTAATTATGTCTTTTTTGGCTCCAGGTGGCTATCAGGTCCCTTTGGACCGCATGCTTTTAGAGAAGCAACAATTCTCTGAGGAAAATTGGGGGTGCTGTTAACAGAAGAAGGGTCAATGGTAGGTGGGCGGCAAGAGTAACAAAATAACCACTGCAAGTCAGACTAGATAAATATAACACAGTCTAGTTATTCCTGTAGATCCTACGGGACTCACCCTTGGATTAAGCAATACTGCTGGAACATTGCATATGTGGATTGCATTTGCATCATTTTAAGCTCTGTGGAATTGCTTTTATTGAACTATGTTAGGACATTCTGTTACCAGACTGCATTGAGGTACAATATAATGAACAGTCCTGAGGAATTCCATGCATTATTGTAAGACTGTATTGAGCACACTGTTTATTTCCATTGCCACATTATAGGATTTCATGGGAGAAATTTCTCCCTGGTCTCTACACCAGGAAGAGTCAAACTGTTCCTAAAAACCTTTCATGATTTTATCTTATGGATACTGTGATTCCTCAAAATGGTAGGGTTTCCTTCTTTGCATTGCTAGAGTGATAGAGTCAATTTTATGGCTTGTTTTAATCAAGTATGCTAGGCTTTGAAGCATGGATTCTTTTAGTGCTAGCCTCACCCCTTTATTTTTATATTTCCTTCAGTATTATTTCCCAGTTCTCACACTCTCTCTTTTGTTCTATATTCTTTGGAAACTTTCTCAAATCTTTTCTGAGACGAAGTTGAGAAATACGTATAATTTTATGTATATTTCATTTTATGCATTGAAAATGTCACCACAAAGTAAATAAATCTGCTGGGCTTTAGGAAGAAGTTTATTAACAGGAATTATTTTGGGTCCCAGTTTTAGATGGAGGAGTTGTAAAACACTACAGAATTAGAAGACTGGATGAAGGGGGCTTTTTTCTCACCCGGAGAAGAACCTTTTCAACACTGAACGAATTTGTGAGCCACTACACCAAGACGAGTGACGGCCTGTGTGTCAAGCTGGGGAAACCATGCTTAAAGGTGAAAATGCTTTCAAGCTGTGTTTGCTTATTGAAGTTAACTTTTTTCCTTCAGCTATCTGAGTACTTTTCATGGAATATCAGTTCAGGAAAAAAATTGTCATTTTATTACCTGAGGCAGGTATAGGCAAACCATGGCCCATGAGCTCACACTGACGTATGCTTGTTTTGGTAAATAAGTTTTATTTGCTCAGATGCTCATTCATATATGAGTTTTCTTTGGATTCTTTTGTGCCATAACAGCAGAGTTTAGAAGCTGCCACAGAGACCATAGGGCAGGTGGTAAACTAGAATATGAGTTCTTGGAGGGCAGGGGTCTTGCTTGTTTTGTTTATAGAAAAGCACCTAGTCAATGCTTAAAACAATTTTACTTACTAAATGAATGAGTAAATAAATGAATGAACAAATAAAGAAATGAAAAAATGAGTTTGAAAAAATAAAACATTTAATTATGCAAAATAGATGATACATATAATAAAACTATAGCCAAAGAGTTTGGGAAGGATTTGTGGGTGAGATGGAACTTCAACTGGGCCTTGAAACTGAGAGGATTCAGGTAGGTGAAGAGGTCCAGAGAAGTCATTCCACATCTGAATGAGGATGGCATTAGGTATGGGATCAGACAGGTTGACAAGAAGGTGCCTGACTTCCCAAGATTTGGAAGATCAATTTGAAGAGATAACAGTACAGATTCTCCCACCATACTTTTTGTTTTTGAAGCAATAATAATACAGTTTACAATATTTTGTTTCAAAAAATGTTTTATTTAAAAGTACCTAGACTATTATTTTCAACAAAATAATATTAAATATACCCCCCCTTTTTTTTTTTTTAACAATTGCTCTTATTATTCTATGAAACAGATCCAGGTCCCAGCTCCATTTGATTTGTCATATAAAACCGTGGACCAGTGGGAGATAGACCGCAACTCCATACAGCTTCTGAAGCGATTGGGATCTGGTCAGTTCGGCGAAGTATGGGAAGGTCTGTGGAACAATACCACACCAGTAGCAGTGAAAACATTAAAACCAGGTGCGAGAACAATAAAGGTTAAATGCATATGTTGATTTTTATGAGCTCAATTTAGCACCGTAAATATCTAAGAGGTCATGGGGTGGCTAATACTGGCAGCAAGCAGGTGTTGTGGTCATTCTCTCTAGCCCATGTGACCCAAACCTATGGATAAGGCATTAAAATATAAAAACAAGAGCACACTTCCTGGTTCAACTGAGTCTTAAAATATCGCTGATTGAAGAGTCTGACAACTCATCTCTGGAGTTAGGATTCAGTCTTCCAATGTCCTTCTTCCCATTTTGTTCTTAGCCTTAGTTAACAGATACTGACTTAACTGAAAATATTTCAAAAATCAGAAGGAATCTTGATACTATTCAGGAAACAACTATTTCTAAAAGTATTACTTTTCTATGGTTCAAAGGCAAAATGGTCCATCCAAAGAAACTTGTATTTGAAAATGTAGGAATTTTTTTTTCCCTTCCATCTTCCTTTTTCCTGTGATGGCAAGTAAAATTATATTGAAATCAGTATTTATTCAGCCAGGCTTTATTCCCTCTATTTAAAAGAGAGACTAAGTAACTTCCCACATACTTTCTAGTTATGTGATCTTGAGCAAAGTTTTGAACTCTATGCTTCAGTTTTGTCATTTGTGAAACAGAAGTAATAATAAGGCCAGCCAAGAAGATAAATTAGGTCATTAGTGGAAACGCTTTGTGTAGTACCTGGTTTACAGTAAGTGATGGATAAAAACTATTATTATAATAATGAAAAAGTCAGTAAATGGCATAGCTGGGATTTGAACCCACATCTATTACTATTGCATCACACCCCATGGAAGTGACAGTCTATAAAAGTGCAACATTGCTGTAGTAACCTCATGTGTACCTTTATAACAGAGGTAAGAATAATCAGCATAGGCTAGATTGTAGTTTTCTGAGAGACCTGCATTATTTACCTAGCCCAGAATTCTTAGAGGTTTGGTAATTCTTAGAGGTCTGGTGGCAGAACTTGAGCACTTGGGATTTGATTGCTGGCAGGATAGGGTAACACTATGGTTCCCAAACTGTGTGCCAAGGCTCTTGGGGGCACCACGGTGAATTCACAGGAGTGCTGTGGAATACTTAAACGTTTTGAAGTTAACATCCTGAATATTGTACAAGCTGCTACCTTTAAGTAGTTCACGGTTTCAACTTTAAAACAACATTCGTTTTGTTGACATCGTATCTTTGTAAAGCTGGGTTTTTGATGGTTGCTATGGTCAAATGCAAAATCCACACAAAAATCAATATGGACCAGAAAATGGGGGTAGCAGTGCTGCGTCTGATTCTAAGATTGGAGAAGTTGTGCAGTGTCCCAGGAATGCATATATCACTTTAGTAAGCACTTGTAGTTAAGAATTAAATGAAAAATTGTCTTTTCCTTTCAATTTACCTGTGTTACTTTTTCAAATGGCTATTACATTGTTAGGATAAATACTTCTTAACTTGTTTGGATCTAACCCAGTAATCAAAAGAACTGTTAGTTTTTTTTGTTTTTTTGTTTTTTGTTTTTTGTTTTTTCACGTAGAGACATCATGAAAAAAGTTATGGAGACACTAAGGGTTCCAGGAACTGAAAATGTTGGGATCCTCTGGTGTAACAAGTTAACAGTGTCAAATTTGATGTCACATAAATCTGCGTTTAAACTTGGCTCTGCCCTCTGTGACTTTGGACAGTTTTTTAACCTTTTGGAATCTTCTTGTCTGGAAGTGGGAAGCATAATAGTTCCTACTTCCTAAGATTTTATGAGGACAAATGGAGCCAATGTACGTAAAGTATATGCAGCAAGTTCTTAATAAATGTTAGCCTCCATGGGGCTGCTGACAGATGTGTCCACTGAAGTGCAAACTTACTAGTGCAGGAATTCAGTTTCAGCATTTTCATCTGCCAGATGAAACAAGAGACAGGCACTTTTAAGTGGCCAGGTGCTATATGAGTGCTCCAGGTGAGGACATTCTATTCTAGCACCTGAGATTTTCACAATCACTGTGTGTATATGCTTTTAAACCCTAATCTTGTTAATAAATGATGGCTAAACTTTATTGTCCAACCTAATAATTCTTTTCTAAGAAGAGGCAGCTAGCTAGCCTTCCTAATACTGTTCTCTAAGGAAGCCCTTTGGGAAGTCAAAAGACAACAAAAAAAGTCAGATTTCTCATATTTAAAAAAAAAAAAACACGATAGCTTTCTCTCCAACAGGAATAATTATTATTGATTTACAGTGTAATAGCCACAAACAGCTTTTGTGATTGGTTAAATGTCTTCACTTCACTGGGGCCATTAATCAATCTTAGCAGCTACTTATTGCTTAGCAGGCTACTACGCAATAAAGATGAGCCTGAAATGAACTCCTACAGTAGCTTTGACAGGAAAAAATTAATATTTAATGTTACATTACTAGCTGAGTTGAGATTGGGCTTCCTTTACTCTGCAGCTGGTGAGCTATAACCAGCATGGCCATGAAGGAGTGCTCTGAAACGGTCTTCACCTGAAGAGGCTTCTGACCTACTGTGATTTCAGTTCTTGTGCATAGTCTGATTTGGGAATGAGTTTGAGTGTCCTACATTGCTTGAATCTGATGGTCACACAACATAGAAATTTCAGTAACATAAATATATATTGCATATATAATTTTCTTTGTCTTTTTTTTTTTCTTTTCTTTTCTTTTTTTTTCCCAGGCTGGAGTACAATGACATGATCTCAGCTCACTGTAACCTCCACCTCCTGGGTTCAAGTGATTCTTCTGCCTCCAAGTGATTCTCCTGCCTCAGCCTCCTGAGTAACTGGGATTATAGGCACCTGACACTATGTCTGGCTAATTTTTGTATTTTTAGTAGAGACATGGTTTCACCATGTTGGCCAGGCTAGTCTCCTAACTCCTGACCTCAAGTGATCCGCCTGCCTTGGCATCCCAAAGTTCTGGGATCACAGACATGAGCCACCGCGCCCATCCTCATTTTCTGTATGGTGATCATAATTGCTGCTATCACTGGAAGCTTATATTTTTTGGGTGGTAGTGGGGGGAATCCCCACTGTGTTGATATTTGACCATAGGCCAAAGTAGTTGTAACAATCAAGAACAAAGTCCTTTATTATGGCTTAGGTGTCTCTTATTCTCAGCTCCATTTTGCGACTATGATTCCAAATTTTAATCCTATTTGACTGTGTGGAGTAAACCAGTGGTAGAGATGGAATTGATGGAGCTCAGAAACATGTAACGGAAAAGAGAATCGGCCATTTTCTCCTATTCTCTCTCTTTAAGTCCTTGTCCCTTTTCTTCCTTAGCCTGTGAAATATACTTACAGCTGGTCTGTTTGGTTTTTCCAAGACTATGCATTATCAGTGATAATATAAATAATGATCAACTGTCACTGAATACATATGTGCCGGCATTGCTATTATCTTGTTAATGATCTTATGATGTCAGTAAAATGATTAGCCATGTTTTACAGATGAAGAAACTGAAGTTTAGAGAGGTTTGATAACTTGCTCAAGATCACACAGAGCACTAGTGGCAGAGCTGAGATTTGTCTAGAATGCAGAGTCTGATCAGTCCAGTTCTGAACTTGTGGGTTCTCAAAGGGGAGACTGCTCAAATGTTTTATGTGAAATGATGTGCAGGTCACATGTAACTAACTCAACTTCACATTAATAAACAAGTCACAGTGTTGTCTTAGAATGTCAAAGCTTATCCATGCCTGGGTTTAAATATCAGTTATAAAGTCTTCAACATTGAGAGGATGATGAATGTAGTAGTCTCTTGGAGCATCAATGGAAACTATATTTGCATTATTCATAGTGAATACTAAGATGTGAAATGACAGTATTCCTTTAATTACAGTAATGCCTCTGAAACATCATATTCTAAAAGAAAATATTTTAAAATTGCTGGTGAATTGTAAACTCCAGATAATCTTCCTCCTCTTAGATTTTATTTGATGGCAACTACTTGACACCTTGCATGGTGAGTCACAGTGGAGCCATTAAAATATGATTTAATTGCAGACAAGTCTTCTAAATAGGCCTTAATATTGTCTCTCCTCCAATAGCCATGCTATTAAGGCTCTGACTGTGGAAGCAGATAGTACAGGAGAAAATATTAAATATCAGTTTCAAGTTGAACATATAAAATAGGTGAAAAAAAACCCATTAACTTTTGGGGATGGTCTTGGATGTTTTCCACTTGGCCTACACACTATATTCCTACAGAATTAAAGATAAAATTATGGCCGAATGTCACTGTTTTAGGATTTTTTCCAGCTGCTCCCACAGTGGGCACCAAGGACAGGGCAACTATCAGACTCTGGCTGCAGTAATCAAATATTCAGTGACCTTCAGTGCTCATGTTAATAGAATGTTTTCCTTTTGTGTTAAGATGCCTTGTTTTATCAGTTAGATTATCAGTCCCTCCTTTTTCCTTCATTTTTCATGTAGACCTGAATCTACCTCTCTTCACCTACAGGTCATAACATATAAACCGTATACTCCTGATGCACCAACACATCCAGTTATTAGGTTGCTCTGGCTGAACTGATTCTCTTCTTGATAACTCTGAAGATTTGTGACACTGATGCTCTTACTCTACTGAGAAGCAGGAGGCAATCTTGATGATTCCCACCAGGCTGCTGTAAGGATAGGAATGCCTCAATAACATAAAGTGATTTCTGCCTCTTCTTGTTTCAGGTTCAATGGATCCACGTGACTTCCTGAGGGAGGCACAGATAATGAAGAACCTAAGACATCCAAAGCTTATCCAGCTTTATGCTGTTTGCACTTTAGAAGATCCAATTTATATTATTACAGAGTTGATGAGACATGGAAGTCTGCAAGAATATCTCCAAAGTAAGCAAAGACTTAATATAAGGAAAAAAAAAAAAAAAGAGAGGAATTTAGTTTAGCTAGTCCTATAAATGTCAATTTAGCAAGCCTTCTGTAACCCAAAGGATATTTACTATGTGTATGTCTGTGAGAATGAATGTCTTAACATTGAATGGCTCAGCTACTGTTTAATAGGTTATATATTGTATACTCAAAAGGTGGAAAATACTTATGCAGTGGAAGAGAAAATTTTTCACAACAGATAGAGTAATTGAATGTAACATGGGAAATTAAAGAATGGGTGTTTTGCATGATGCTTTATTTCCTACACTAATTGAACATTATCAGTTATGGACCAATATTTTCTATGGCACAGAATTCGGGGACATGGAATACATTTGGGGCAAAAGGGAGGGAAGTATCCTATGTTTATTTTCTTTGCCAGTAGTTGACAACATTGTACTTGTTGCTGTTTAAAATACATCCACTGCTAGGCAACATAAGAATTGTCAGGCAAAAAAGCAGCAATATACTATTGCTTTATTTCTCTATTTGTTTCCTGTAGTCAGAGAAGACTGAAGGGCATTGTGAAATTTTGATGTTTATTACAAATGGATAATTTAGTAAACAACAATACAGTATAATGAGCATTAAAATGAGATGTTCAAAGAAGGTGAGATCAAGTACTGACAGAATAATTCAAGCTTGAAAAGGAGACTTCTATAATTTCTTGAAATGTCAGGGTGGGAATGACAGAATGTATAGAGGTAAAGGGAGGTGAGAATGATGAAACAAAGATTTCAGAAACATAAGAATATCCTCTGATTTCAGGGTGCCTTGTGAAGCTGGTAACATTAAACTATAAAACAAGATAAGAACAACAAAGAACATAATAAGGCCTGTTGAATGCCATTGAAAACAGAAATATGCTCAGCTTCATTGCAGAAAAATATTGAATTTAACAGCATCAGAATATGTTACCCACCATAGAAAGATTAAACTCAGCTATTAAATAACCACTTTTGCCTTATTCCCAGGAGGACAAAGTGCAAATGTCGTCTTGGGTCATATCTAGCAAAAAATGCTTTATAAAGGTCCCTAATAGTATTCACATAATTACATCTAATGGCCTATTCCCCATCCTCAGATCTACCGACAGCATTTAATTCAATAGACGCTTTCTCCTCTTGGAAACATTTCCTTCATTTGGCTTTCAGGACACTTCACTCAATGGCATTTCCTCCTTCCTTTCTTGGTGATTCTTTTCAACCTATGAGATTTCCTTCATTCCCAGGCCTCTCAGTATCTCGGAGTTCACCAAGACTGTTCACAACCTCACTAGTTCCTTTATTAATTTCATCTAACCTCATGGTTTAATTTTTTTGTGTCCTGACAATTCTCCAAATTTTATTCCCCCTTTACTTGAGAATCATACCCAACTGCCTTCTTAACTTCTCCACTTGAATATTGTATCAGTCTGCATAATGTAAATATGCTGCAATAACTAACAGTCTCCAAATCCCCAAGGGCTTAAAACACGTTTATTTCTTATCCATGCTATGTTGCAAAATATGTTGGCTAGTGGCTCAGTTCTTTTGATCACCCTGGCGGAGAAAGGGGATGAGACTAATCTCACCCTGATTCTTAAAGCTTCTGACCAGTAGTGACAAAGATAATTCTGTTCCCTTTCCATTTAGACAAATCAAGTCAAAGAGGGTAGGGAAGTCCAATTCTGTAAAGTGCTTGAAAGGATGAAAAAATCATTGTTTGTGAACAGTCCTAATTTCTACTATAGTAGAAATGTCTATTAGACATCTCAAGATGACATGCCCCAAATTGATTTCCCCGTATTCTCCCCAGTAATCTGCTACTCTTGCAGTCTTTCCTTCTTTGACCATATCAACTTCCTGGCATCGTCTCTACTTTTCATGTTCCATCTCTAACCTGCTAGCAAAATCCCATTGGCTGGCCTTCAAAATATATAGAGGATTTTACCTCTCCTCAATGCTCCTACCCTGATCCAGGCTGCCATTTCCTTTCTCCTGAATTCTGCAGTAGCTCCCGGCTAGTCTTCATCTTCTGGTTCTTGTTGCCTTCAGTTTCTTCTCAACACAACAGCTAGAGAGATACAGTTAAAATGTAAATCAAAGCCTGTGTAACTCATGAAGTGCTGCATGGCCTGGCTCTCTATTCCCTCTCTGATCTCATCTTCTACAACCTTCCCCTTGCTCAGTGTGTGTCAGCCACACTAGCCCTCTTTGCTATTTTTTCCTACCCTCTGAGCATGCTTTTGCCTCACTCGTTATTTCCTCTGCCTGAATTTTTTTGTTGTTTTGACATTTATCCACATGCTCACTTCTGATTTCCTCAAAACCTCTACTTAGATGTTTCCATCTTGGTGAGTACTTCACTGGTCACCCTCTGAATTTTAAAATTTAATCTCTTTCTACTGACTCTTAAAGTATTCCTTTTCCCTTGTTTTTTATTTTATCCTCTTGGCTTCTTACAGTGTGTATCTTATTTATTTGGCTTGTTTTTAGTATCCTCTGAATATAACTCCACACAGGCATATAGTGTTTTCTTTGTTTCAGAGTTAGAACAGTGTCTGGCACATAAGAAAGTATGTACTAATTAGGTATTGAATAAATAGATTAAGTTGGGACCATCTTGAACCTAACAAGATTGGGACTTGGAGTCAAGCTTGTTTTGAGACTCTTGGTATCAGCTTGAAAAGATCCATTTGGTACGTGGCCAACTCCTCTGGCATTGAGGATTTTTGTGGCTTGGTAATGTAGTTTACTCGGGGCTAAGTATGAACCCTATCAGCTTCAGAGTTAGGTCATTAGGGTCAAGTTTACCAGTGCCTTCATTTGTGAGGATGATGCTTAGCAGCCAGGAGGAGTAATGAACATGTGCTCACTGCAGACAGCTCCTTCCCCAATCAAGAGGGTTCACATTCATAAAGCGATCTTAAAAGTGGATGTGCCACTCTTAAGCAGCCCATCATAATGAATATTATTAAGCTGAAAGATTCTTGAGTAATGGAATATAGTTGAAAATATTTTCTTGCTGCAAATGTAAATTGTCATAGATTTGTGAACTTTTACATCAGTTTTGACCTCTGTTGGTTGTATTAAAAGTATGTGTTGAGGTTTACTTAGGCAGTACTGAGGTTACTGCACCCTTCAAAGTAGGATGTGTGTCACTTAGTTTCCTCCAGTATTATGCCTGTCAGTGCAAACCTTTTTCTATCCACTGTAATAGAATTAGATGTCATATGTGATAGCTGAAATAACATACGTATTTTTTGTATATAACCATTTTTGTAGTTTCTAAGCTTGGCTGGATAATTTTGGTAATACATTTCTGCAAAATGAGAGAGATCTGTAAAAAAACTTTAGTATTGAGGGTAATTAATGACAGGTACATCTTGTTACAATTTAAAGAGGATAAATAGCTCTATTTTTAAAAAGTTTAGTTTGACTTGTTTTTTCCCCAGTAAATACTTATAGAACATCTATTATATGTCAGACAACTTGTTACCTATTCCTTTGAGTAATAGGAATCCCCATGAAATGGGTGAGAATAATTGCAATCCTTACTTCATATAGTTGTTCAGAGTATTAAATTAGGTGATTGACTGGAAATGAACTATACAAGATAGTGATAGGAGAGGATCATATGTATACTTTTTTCCTTTAAAAACACTGTAGTACTTTGTGACAGGCAATTTATAAGTATTTTATAAATATTAACTTAATTCATTTTTCTTTGTTTTTAATTACTTTTATTTTTGAAAATTATACTTAAAATTCTGGGATACATGTGCAGAATGTGCAGGTTTTTTACATAGGTATACATGTGCCATGGTGGTTTGCTGCTCCCATCAACCTGTCATCTGTGTTAGGTATTTCTCCTAATGCTATCCCTCCCCTTGCTCACCACCCCCCAACAGGCCCCAGTGTGTGATGTTCCCCTCCCTGTACCCATGTGTTCTTACTCTTCAATTCTCACTTATGAGTGAGAGCATGCGGTGTTCGGTTTTCTGTTCTTGTGTTAGTTTGCTGAGAGTGATGGTTTCCAGCTTCATCCATGTTCCTACAAAGGACATGAACTCATTCTTTTTTATGGCTGCATAGTATTCCATGGTGTATATGTGCCACATTTTCTTTATGCAGTCTAACATTGATGGGCATTTGGGTTGGTTCCAAGTCTTTGCTATCGTAAATAGTGCCGCAATAAACATGCATGTGCATGTGTCTTTATAGTAGAATGATTTATAATCCTGTGGGTGTATACCCAGCAGTGGGATTGCTGGGTCAAATGGTATTTCTAGTTCTAGATCCTTGAGGAATTGCTAGACTGTCCTCCATAATGGTTGAACTAATTTACACTCCCACCAACAATGTAAAAGCATTCCTATTTTTCCACATCCTGTCCAGCATCTGTTGTTTCCTGACTTTTTAATGATCCCATTCTAAGTGACGTGACATGCTATCTCATTGTGGTTTTGATTTGGATTTCTCTAATGATCAGTGATGATGAGCTCTTTTTCATATATTCGTTGGCTGCATAAATGTCTTCTTTTGAAAAATGTCTGTTCATATCCTTTGCCCACTTTTTGATGAGGTTGTTTTTTTTTCTTGTAAATTTGTTTAAGTTCCTTGTAGATTCTTGGTATTAGACCTTTGTCGGGTGAATAGATTGCAAAAATTTTCTCCCATTCTGTAGGTTCCCTGTTCACTCTGATGATAGTTTCTTTTGCTGTGCAGAAGCTCTTCAGTTTAATTAGATCCCATTTGTCAATTTGGGCTTTTGTTGCCATTGCTTTTGGTGTTTTAGTCATGAAGTCTTTGCCCATGCCTATGTCCTGAATGGTATTGCCTAGGTTTTCTTCAGGGTTTTTATGGCTTTAGGTCTTATGTTTAAATCTTTAAACCACCATGAGTTAATTTTTGTGTAAGACGTAAGGAAGGGGTCCCATTTCAGTTTTCTGCATATGACTAGCCAGTTTTCCCAACAGCATTTATTAAATGGGGAATCCTTTCCCCATTGATTGTTTTTGTAAGGTTTGTCAAAGATCAGATAGTTGTAGATGTATGGTGTTATTTCTGAGGCCTCTGTTCTGTTTTATTGGTCTATATCTCTGTTTTGGTACCACTACCATGCTGTTTTGGTTACTGTAACCTCGTAGTCTAGTTTGAAGTCAGGTAGCGTGATGCCTCCAGCTTTGTTCCTTTTGCTTAGGATTGTCTTGGCTATGTGGGTTCTTTTTGGTTCCATATGAAATTTAAAGTAGTTTTTTCTAATTCTGTGAAGAAAGTCAATGGTAGCTTGATGGCAATAGCATTGAATCTACAAATTACCTTGGGCAGTATGGCCATTTTCACAATATTGATTCTTTCTATCCGTGAGCATGGAATATTTTTCCATTTGTCTGTGTCCTCTCTTATTTCCTTGAGCAGTGGTTTGTAGTTCTCTTTAAAGAGGTCCTTAACACTCAATTAACTAGGTATTGACAGAACATATGTCAAAATAATAAGAGTTGTTTCTGACAAACCCACAGGCAATATCATACTGAATGGGCAAAAGCTGGAAGCATTACCTTTGAAAACTGGCACAAGACAAGGCTGCCCTCTCTCACCACTCCTATTCCACATAGTATTGGAAGTTCTGGCCAGGACAATCAGGCAAGAGAAAGACATAAAGAATATTCAAATAGGAAGAGAGGAAGTCATATTATCTCTGTTTGCAGATGACATGATTGTATATTTAGAAAACCCCATTGTCTTAGCCCAAAAACTCCTTAAGCTGATAAACAACTTCAGCAAAGTCTCAGGATACAAAATCAATGTACAAAAATCACAAGCATTCCTATACACCAGTAATAGACAAATAGAGAGCCAAATCATGAGCAAACTCCCATTCACAATTGCTACAAAGAGAATAAAATTCCTAGGAATACAACTTACAAGGGAGCTTCATTCATTTATCTAACCACCTTATGAGGTAAGTATTAGTAGTCCCACTTTACAGTTGAAGAAACAGGTATGGAGAGATTAGGTAACTCATCCAAGTCGGAAGTTTGGCTTCGTAGTTCATGTTTTTAACTATATTCATAGCACTGATGTTATCTTCGTAACATCAATCTGTATTAGTTGTCTATTGCTGCACAAAACAGTACCACAAAACTTAGTGGCTTAAGGCAGCAAATGTTTATTATCTCACAGTTTCTGTGGTTAGGAATCTAGGCGTAGCTTCGCTGGGTCTCCTAGTTCAGGGCCTCTTACAAGGCTGCAGTCAGGGTGTTGGCAAGTACCCAGTCATCTGAAGGCTCTGATGGAGGTAAATCCACTTCTAAACTCACTCATTTAACTCTTGGCAGGAGTCGTTTCCTCTTGGGCTGTTGGACTGAGGAAATCAGTTCCTTTCTGGTTGTTGGCTGCAAGATGCCCTTTGCTGCCTGCTACAGGGACCTTTCCATTGGGCAGCTTGCAGCATAGCAGCTTGCTTTATTAGAGTGAGCAAGCGAGAGAACAACAGGGTGGAGATTATCTGTAAGGCAAAGTCACAGCCTTTTCTAATTTAACCTTGGAAGTGATATCCCACCTACTTCTGCCATATTCTGTTGTTAAACATGAGTCACTAGGTCCAGGCCACAATTAGTAGAAGAGGCTTTCACAAAGGCTTGAATATCAGGAGGTACAGATAACTGGGAGCCATTTTAGAAGATACCACATAACTCATGGTTAGTAACCAGCTTGTCTTAATTTCCATACATTTCTTTTCTTATTGAGTGAATTTGATATCAAAAGGCCTAGCTATTTTGGCTATCATAGCAGCAATGTTTTGCCATTATGCTGCATACTAAGTTATAATTTATTTTCATGCTTATATCTTGTATTAGACTGCATAATGTCATCTGCTATAATATAGAATTCAAAACTCTTTATGACTTAATACAAAACAATAGGTATTTTTTTTTTTTTTTATATGGGCCAGACTGCTCTGCTAGGTGACTTTCTCTAAAGGATAATACAGGGATTTAGACTCATGTGGCTCTACCATTTTGAAATGCATCCCTCTAGCCATAAAGATGTGGGAGATTTTAACAGCCAGGCTTGTGAGTGATGTTCATCATTTCTGCACACATTGCATTGCCCAGAACTAGTGACAGGGCTCAACTTAACTCTAAGGGAAGATGGGAAATGTAATCTTCTGTCTGTGCTCAGGGATAAAAGAAAGGACGAAAGGATTGGTAAGCAGTTAATTTCACCTCACAACTTATTGAGATATGCTACTTGCCTTAAAAAAATATATATATATGTACACACACACACTGCTTAAGTGTTTCCCTTAAAAATTCTTTTGGCTCTATTTATTTCATTTTTTATTAAAAATAGCATATATGTGGAAAACACATAATCATATAATATCATTTAACATGTAATTGTAAAGCAAACAAATAAGCAACCATTCAGTCACTGCCCAGATCAAGCATTAGAATGTGGCCAGCACCCTAGAAACCCCCTGAATACTTTATCAATTACAACCCCTCACTATCCCAAATTTTATGATAATTGCTTTCCCATTATTTTATGTTTACCTCTACCAGAACCTTCTTGTTTTCCTTCTTGATTAGGATTTTGGAATTTGCCACCTCTTTCTTCTGTCTCTATGTCCTTCACTTGTATTTAGCCCTCAAATCCTTATACCCACCTGATCTCCAGTCAAACTGCTCTTCCTATCCCCAAGATCACCAGGGACTCCCTTATTATATTCGACAAATGTCTTAGTCCTTTTCTTCATGGACTTATTTGTGGAATTTGACTATGATGGCATTTTCTCTTTCTCAAAACCTTTGACATGTTACAAGTTTCTCTAGTGGTTTTCTTCTCATATTCTTTTGGCTGATTCTTCACAGTTTTCTTATAGGTTTATCTTCCTCTGCCCACCTTCAATATTGGTGTTTCTCTGTCATTTCCTAGCAATCTCATCCACTTTTACTGTTTTAACTCCCACTTATAACTTATGATTGTTAAATCAATATCTCTTGCTGCATATTCTCCCCTGAGTTCCAGACCCATAACTTGTCTTCCTTCAGTCATTTCCACATGGGTAATTCATATGTATCTCTAACTTAGCAAGTTCTATGTTTTATCTTGATTAGATAGGAGGAATGATAATAACAGATAGGATCTACTGAGTTCTTTCTAGGTGCCAAGCACTGCTTTAAGTGCTTTACATGAATTAATTCATTTTAATTTTCATTTTAACAAGAAATACCACAAAGTAGTTACTATTATCATTGTACAGATTAGGAAACTGATGCATAGGAATGTTAAGATGCTTGCCCAAGGTCACAAAGAAATATCAGGCATATCCTTGATTGAAAGTCTGGCCCTCTAGCTTCAAACCAGATTTTCTGACCCCTGTAATGCATACAGCTGCCTCTCAAGTCAGGGCTTATGTCTATGCTTTTGACCATGAGTCTAATGGACTTTGTGTAGTATTCAGCTTATTCAGACAGGGATATGTAAGAGGAATATTAGTTTGAGTTGATGTGATATTATTTTAATTCTCCAGACATCTGAAAACATCTGTCAACAGTATGGCAGCTAAATCCTACCCAGGGATGACTCACCCCATTTCAAAGTAGAAGGAGTCAGTATTATTTTGTGTACAAATACAAAATAGGTAAGTCAAATGCAAATACAAAGAGTCAGTCACCACAAAATAATGCTGACCCCCCTCTACTAATAATAATCAAACTGATTGTACTATATAAATTTTTTAATACTTAGTTATAAAGAATTCCCAGTAGGAGAAACTTTGCCTATTGAAGGTATGTCCATGTCTGGAGAGATGAGCAACCTATTCTAAGAATAACAGACTAAGGCAGAGAAAAAAAAAGGTATCAATCTTGGTGGTACAAATGTAATATACATACTTTATAACTATGGATAGACCTTTCATTTGTGTTAGGGAGCTAGTTTTTAAAAACAACATGATGGAAGAATGAGAATATTTCATTGGTTCAGCCATAAAAGTTAGTATTGTTTTATTGGCTCAATGACTAAAACAAAGTACGCAATGCTTGAAAGAAATTCAGTAGCAGTTAAGTAATAATTTCCGTGAAGAAATTAGTGACATATGGTATTGAAATCATGTGAAAAAAAAATGCTCAACAGCACTTATCATTAGACAAATGCAAATCAAAACCACAATGAGATACCATCTCTCACCAGCCAGAATGGCCATTAAAAAGTCAAAAAATAACAGATGCTGGCAAAGTTGTAGAGAGAAAGGAATGCTTGTATACCGTTGGTAGGAGTGTACATTAGTTCAATCATTGTGGAAGACAGTGCAGCGATTACTCAAATATCTAAAAACAGACCTACCATTTGACCCAGCAATCCCATTACTGGATATATACCCAAAGGAATATACATTGTTTTATCATAAAGATACATACACATGTATGTTTCTTGCAGCACCATTCACAATAGCAAAGACATGGAATTAACCTAAATGCCCATCAGTGGTAGAATGGATAAAGAAAATGTGGTATGTATATACCATGGAATACTATGCAGCCATAAAAAATGAAATCATGTCCTTTGCAGCAACATGGATGGAGCTGGAGGCCATTATCCTTAGCAACTAATGCAGGATCAGAAAACCAAATACCACATGTTCTCACTTATAAGTGGGAGCTATGTTCACCCACACAGAAGGGAACAACACATATTGGGTCTTATGAGAGGGTAAAGGTGGGGAGGAAGGAAAAGATCACGAAAAGTAACTAATGAGTACTAAGCTTAATACCTGGATGATGAAATAATCAGTGCAATAATCCCCCATGACACAAGTTTACCTATATAACAAACCTGGAAATGTACCCCTGAACTTAAAATAAAAGATAAATAAAATTTAAAAAAAAGAAAAAAGGCAAAATAGCCACAGTCTCAGATAATTGTAGCCATGTTTGAATCATGTGATGACTTGTTACTTGTAATACTCATTCGAGGAAGAGAGGGCCTTGGAATATGTTTGGACTCTGAAAAAATTGTCACCTTATTAACTTTTCACAGCAAACTAAGTTGTGTTAAAGATATATATATATATAGAGAGAGAGAGAGAGAGAGAGCTCAACAGATCAGTGTCATTGTACTTAATCTCACTGATAGCTCATTCATTCAAAATTCTCAGAATTCACTTTAATAGTTCAAATGTTCTCTAAAGTAACTTTCTTACTTTTCTCTTTTTGCTTAGGTGATGCTGGGTCAAAAATCCATCTGACTCAACAGGTAGACATAGCGGCACAGGTTGCCTCTGGAATGGCCTATCTGGAGTCTCGGAACTACATTCACAGAGATCTGGCTGCCAGAAATGTCCTTGTTGGTGAACATAATATCTACAAAGTAGCAGATTTTGGACTTGCCAGAGTTTTTAAGGTGGATTTAGTTTTGTTTTAATTAGTTTTTGTAATAGGTCAAAAGTCTAACAGTTAGTAACCCAATAGATATACTGTTATTCTTTAAAACAATGTTTCTCCAAGTTCTGTAGTCCATAAACTACTTCAGTAGTCCAAAACCTTACAAACTGCCTGCACATTCCTATTTCTTAACAAGGAGAAACAAAATAGAGAAAACAGTGACCAACCAGATTGGAAAGTATGTACTTAAGTATATAGTTGAATTAATGATCTATTTTTCAGTTAGTACCAGTCACCTCTGTTCACCTCTATTTCCTTTACAAAAGCTGTACACTTTGTGCAGTGTTAACCTAGCCACCATTACTCACTGTATGCCAGACTAATTTGCATGCCACTAGAATTCTTCAGCAATCATTGGCTTTTTGATTTCCCAATTTTTACATCAGTCTGAAAGATACTCTATAGGAGATGTAATATTAGGTGTTTTTCTCTTAAATTAATTTGAAATTTCCATATTGTACCCTAAAAATATGGATACAGGGCATGAAACAACAAATAAATGATTCCCTTTTAATCTTCATGAATTCATCACTTTTTTTCTTTTTGTAAATTAATTAGTACCCCAGTGAGTTTATATATTAATTTAAAACACTTAGATCCTACTTTTCATTATTAGCAAGTGGTTACATGGTAATTATCAAAGTCAGTGGCTTTTCAATATCATCAGTAAATCAAACAATAGACTTTGCTTCCTTTATTTTTTCGCTCAGGATCAGATGTGAAGCCAGAATCATGTATTAATTCTCCAAATGTAGTAGAATGTTTCTTTCAGTGCTATTCTTGGCACATAGTAGGCTCTTAAATAATATTTTATTAATGACTTCCCACATATTTTTCAGTCTTGTATACCAGATTCAGAATTTGCTAATGTAATTGTCAATAGAACTAAGCTCATTTTGAATCTTTTTTCTCTAAATTTTGATGTGAAGCAGATTATAGATGAATGAGGGTAGCAAAAAAAAAAAAATTACTTTAACTTGGCCTGGATTCCTTAATGCATTAACAGGTAGATAATGAAGACATCTATGAATCTAAACACGAAATAAAGCTGCCGGTGAAATGGACTGCGCCCGAAGCCATTCGTACTAATAAATTCAGCATTAAGTCCGATGTGTGGTCATTTGGAATCCTTCTTTATGAAATCATTACTTATGGCAAAATGCCTTACAGTGGTAAGTAATTAATTCTGAAGTGGACCTTTTTGCTGCAGGTCACTTACTTAGGTGTGACTTTAACTGCTTCTCCCAGACTTAGAGGGAAGAGTTATGAGGCTGACCATACCAAGTACCTGCGGGAGCTTGATAGATAAAATTTGATGATGATAATTTGCATTAATGAGGTGGTTTATTACTTCCCTCTCCTTTGCTAGTGAATTGCAGTCATATAGACATCACTTGCTGCAGGACTTAGTTTAATCCGTGTAACCTGGGAAGGGGATGGTAGACCTCAAAGCTTTGCCAAGGAAATTGACTTACTTAGTAACCTAGAGTATAAATGGCTATAAGTTTAAGACTCTGAGCTTCAACTTTGTTTTTTGTTGTTGTTGTTGTTATTGTTTCCGTTCTGTATTTTCTAGGTATGACAGGTGCCCAGGTAATCCAGATGTTGGCTCAAAACTATAGACTTCCCCAACCATCCAATTGTCCACAGCAATTTTACAATATCATGTTGGAGTGCTGGAATGCAGAGCCTAAGGAACGACCTACATTTGAGACACTGCATTGGAAACTTGAGGACTATTTTGAAACAGACTCTTCATATTCAGATGCAAATAACTTCATAAGATGAACACTGGAGAAGAATATCAAATAATAAAGTAGCAAAACAAATTCAAATAGTCAGTTCCAAAGTACAATGTTATCAACCAACTCCACAATCAGTTTATCCTGACGTATTCAAGTGATAGGATAAAGTTGGCCATGTATTATAAAAAAGATTATTTGTGCATTTTATTGACTGGGCTACACTGAAAGACAATCAAGGTGATATGTAATTTCCTCACTGCCTGGTAAAATTAAGCACACTAAACAAAGTTATTTTTCTTTTTAAGAGATACTTACATTTCAATTTATTGTTTGAAATGCCGATCAAGAGAATCAACAGATGATAGTCAGTTTTTACTCAGTGACTGTTGTAGCGTCTTCCTGTTTACTGATTAGAGTGGTTATTCATTATTCCTCAGATTGCTGAATCCCATCAGGCTGTTATTATAAAGGAATTTGATTGCTTTGCTGCACAGCAGGACCTGTGCTTTGAGATTTTTTTTTTCTCTTTTAAAATATCCTGTAACTACAATGATGGTAAAACCATGTTAAATGACTTGATTGTACTTGGAGTAATTGCACATTTTTTTCTATGCATAAAAAAATGATGCAGCTGTTGAGAAAACGAATTAAAATCTTTTTCATTTTGCAGAAGGAAATCATGGAATTTTTCTATACCTCAGTATGTGTCAACTGAGAGTCATATACATTAGTTTTAATGTCTTAATATTGAGAATCAGGTTGCAAAACTGATGAGTTATTATCTATGGAAATGTGAGAAATATCTAATAGCCTGTAAAGGCTGAGAAATAAGTATCAAAATAGTTTAGGAAAATGAGAGGAGAACAGTAGGATTGCTGTGGCCTAGACTTCTGAGTAATTAATAAAGAAAAAGAAATACCCTTTGGCCTACAGATCAGAGTTTTATTTATTTTTATTTTTTACTTTTTATTATAGTTTAAGTTCTGGGGTACATGTGCAGAAAGTGCAGTTTTGTTACATAGGTATACTCGCGCCATGGTGGTTTGCTGCACCCATCAACCCGTCATCTACATTAGGTATTTCTCCTAGTGCTGTTTCTCCCCTAGCCCTCCATCCCCTGACAGGCCCCAGTGTGTGATGTTCCCCTCCCTGTGTCCATGTGTTCTCATTGTTCAGCTCCCACTTATGAGTGAGAACATGCAGTGTTTGGTTTTCTGTTCTTGTGTTAGTTTGCTGAGAATGGTTGTTTCCAGCTTCATCCATGTCCCTGCAAATGACATGAGCTCACCCTTTTTTATGGCTGCATAGTATTCCATGGTATATATGTGCCACATTTTCTTTATCCAGCCCATCATTGATGGGCATTTGGGTTGGTTCCAAGTCTTTTCTATTGTGAATAGTGCCGCAGTAAACATGCATGTGCATGTGTCTTTATAGTAGAATGATTTATAATCCTTTGGGTATATACCCAGTAATGGAATTGCTGGGTCAAATGGTATTTCTAGTTCTAGATCCTTGAGGAATTGCTAGACTATCCTCCACAATGGTTGAACTAATTTACACTCCCACCAACAGTGTAAAAGTGTTCTTATTTCTCCACATCCTCTTCAGCATCTGTTGTTTCCTGACTTTTTAATGATCTCCATTCTAACTGGTGTGAGATGGTATCTCATTGTGGTTTTGATTTGGATTTCTCTAATGATCAGTGATGATGAGCTTTTTTTCATGTGTCTGTTGGCTGCATAAATGTCTTCTTTTGAAAAGTGTCTGTTCAAATCCTTCACACACTTTTTGTGGGGTTGTCTGTTTTTTTCTTGTAAGTTTGTTTATGTTCCTTGTAGATTCTTGGTATTAGCCCTTTGTCATATGGATAGCTTGCAAACATTTTCTCCCATTCTGTAGGTTGACTGTTTACTCTGATGATAACTTCTTTTGCTGCCTAGAAGCTGTTTAGTTTAATTAGATCCCATTTATCAATTTTGGCTTTTGTTGCCATTGGTTTTTGTGTTTTAGTCATGACATCTTTTCCCATGCCTATGTCCTGAATGGTATTACCGAGGCTTTCTTCTAGGTTTTTTATGGTTTTACGTCTTATGTTTAAGTCTTTAATCCATCTTGAGTTAATTTTTGTATAAGGTGTAAGGAAGGGGTCCAGTTTCAGTTTTCTGCATATGCTAGCCAGTTTTCCCAACACCATTTATTAAATAGGAAATCCTTTCCCCATTGCTTGTTTTGTTAGGTTTATCAAAAATCAGATGGTTGTAGATGTGTGGTGTTATTTCTGAGGCCTCTGTTCTGTTCCATTGGTCTATATATTTGTTTTGGTACCACTACTATGCTGTTTTGTTTACTGTAGGCTTGTGATATAGTTTGAAGTCAGGTAGCATGATGCCTACAACTTTGTTCTTTTTGCTTAGGATTGTCTGGGCTATGCAGGCTCTTTTTTGGTTCCATATGAAGTTTAAAGTAGTTTTTTCCAATTCTGTGAAGAAAGTCAATGGTAGTTTGATGGGGATAGCATTGAATATATAAATTGCCTTGGGCAATATGGCCATTTTCACAATATTGAGTCTTCCTATCCATGAGCATGGAATGTTTTTCAATTTATTTGTATCCTCTCTTATTTCCTTCGGCAGTGGTTTGTAGTTCTCCTTGAAGAGGTCCTTCACATCCATTGTAAGTTGTATTTCTAGGTATTTTATTCTCTTTGCAGAAATTGTGAATGGGAGTTCACTCATGATTTGGCTCTCTGTTTGTTATTGGCATATAGGAATGCATGTGATTTTTGCACATTGATTTTGTATCCTGAGACTTTGCTGAAGTTGCTTACCAACTTAAGGAGATTTTGGGCTGAGATGGTGGGGTTTCCTACTTATACAATTATTTCATCTGCAGACAGAGACAATTTGACTTCCTCTTTTCCTATTTGAGTACCCTTTCTTTCTTTCTCTTGCCTGACTGCCCTGGCCAGAACTTTAAATACTAGGTTGAATAGGAGTGGTGAGAGAGGGCATCCTTGTCTTGTGCCAGTTTTCAAAGGTAATGCTTCCAGCTTTTGCCCATTCAGTATGATATTGGCTGTGGTTTTGTCATAAATCTGTCTTATTATTTTGAGATACGTTCCATCAATACCTAGTTTATTGAGAGTTTTTAGTATGAAGGGGTGTTGAATTTTATCAAAGGCCTTTTCTGCATCTATTGAGATAATCATGTGGTTTTTGTCATTGGTTCCGTTTATGTGATGGATTGTGTTTATTGATTTCTGTATGTTGAACCAAACTTGCATCCCAGGGATGAAGCCAACTTGATCGTCGTGGATAAGCTTTTTGATGTGCTGCTGCATTCGGTTTGCCAGTATTTTGTTGAGGATTTTCGCATCAATGTTCATCAGGGATATTGGCTGAAATTTGTGTGTGTGTGTGTGTGTGTGTGTGTGTGTGTGTGTGTGTGTCTCTGTCAGGTTTTGGTCTCAGGATGATGCTGGCCTCATAAAATGAGTTAGGGAGGAGTCCCTCTTTTCCTATTGTTTGGAATATTTTCAGAAAGAATGGTACTAGCTTTGTACCTCTTTGTACCTCTGGTAGAATTCGGCTGTGAATCTGTTTGGTCCTGGAATTTTTTTGGTTGGTAGGCTATTAATTACTGCCTCAATTTCAGAACTTGTTATTGGTCTATTTAGGGATTAAACTTCTTCCTAGTTTAGTCTTGGGAGGGTGTATGTGTCCAGGAATTTATCCATTTCTTCTAGATTTTCTAGTTTATTTGCTTAGAGGTATTTATGGTAATCTCTGATGGTATTTTGCATTTCTGTGGGATCAGTGGTGATCTCCTCTTTATCATTTTTTATTGTGTCTGTTTGATTCTTCTCTCTTTTCTTCTTTTTAGTCTGGCTAGTGTTCTATCTATTTTGTTGATCTTTTCAAAAAATCAGATCCTGGATTCATTGATTTTTTTGAAGTGTTTTTCATGTCTCTATATCCTTCAGTTCTGCTCTGATCTTAATTATTTCTTGTCTTCTGCTAACTTTTGAATTTGTTTGCTCTTGCTTCTCTAGTACTTTTAATTGTGATATTAGGGTGTCAATTTTAGATCTTTCCTGAGTCCTCTTGTGGGCAGTTAGTGCTATTAATTTCCCTCTACACACTGCTTTCAATGTGTTCCAGAGATTCTGGTACATTGTTTCTTTGTTCTCATTGTTTTCAAAGAACATCTTTATTTCTGCCTTAATTTTGTTATTTACCCAGTACTCATTCAGGAGCAGGTTGTTCAGTTCCCAAGGAGTTGTGAGGTTTTCTGTCAGTTTCTTAATCCTGAGTTCTAATTTGATTGCACTGTGGTCTGAGAGACTGTTTGTTATGATTTCTATTCTTTTGCATTTTCTGAGTAGTGTTTTGCTTCCAATTATGTGATCACTTTTAGAATAAGTGTGATGAGGTGCTGAGAAGAATGTATATTCTGTTGATTTGGGATGGAGAATTCTGTAGATGTCTGTTAGGTCCACTTGGTCCAGAGCTGAGTTCAAGTCCTAAATATCTTTGTTAATTTTCTGTCTCATTTATCTGTCTAATATTGACAGCAGGCTGTTAAAACTTCCCACTATTATTGTGTGGGAGTCTAAGTCTCTTTGTAGTTCTCTAAGAACTTGCTTTATGAATCTGGGTGCTCCTGTATTTGGTGTATATATATTTAGGATAGTTAGCTATTCTTATTGCATTGATCCCTTTACCATTATGTAATGCCCTTTTTTGTCTCTTTTGATCTTTGTTGATTTAAAGTCTGTTTTATCAGAGACTAGGATTGCAACCCCTGCTTTTTTTTCTGCTTTCCTTTTGCTTGGTAAATATTCCTCCATCCCTTTATCTTGAGCCTATGTGTGTCTTTGCATGTGAGACGGGTCTCCTGAATACAGCACACCGATGGGTCTTGAGTCTTTATCCAATTTGCCTTTCTGTGTCTTTTACTTGGGGCATTCAGCCTGTTTACATTTAAGGTTAGTATTGTTATGTGTGAATTTGATCCTGTCATATGATGCTAGCTGGTTATTTTGCCTGAAAGTTGTTGCTGTTTCTTTATAGTGTCGATGGTCTTTACAATTTGCAGTGGCTGATATTGGTTGTTTCTTTCCATGTTTAGTGCTTCCTTCAGGAGCTCTTGTAAGGCAGGCCTGGTGGTGACAAAATTTCTCAGCATTTGCTTGTCTGCAAAGGATTTTATTTCTCCTTTGCTTATGAAACTTAGTTTGGTTGAATATGAAATTAGGGGTTGAAAATTCTTTTTTTTAAGAATGTTGAATATTGGCCCCCACTCTATTTTGGCTTGTAAGGTTTCTGCAGAGAGATCCTCTGTTAGTCTGATGGGCTTCCCTTTGTGGGTAGCCCGACCTTTCTCTCTGGCTGCCCTTAACATTTTTTTTCCTTCATTTCAACCTCGGTGAATATGACGATTATGTGTCTTGGGGTTGCTCTGCTGGAGGAGTATCTTTGTGGTGTTCTCTGTATTTCCTTAATTTGAATATTAGCCTGTCTTGCTAGGTTGGGGATGTCGTCCTGGATAATATCCTGAAGAGTGTTTTCCAACTTGGTTCTATTCTCCCGGTCACTTTCAGGTACACCAGTCAAACGTAGATTTGGTGTTTTCACATAATCTCATATTTCTTGGAGGCTTTATTAGTTCCTTTTCATTCTTTCTTTCTCTAATCTTGTCTTCTCCTTTATTTCATTAAGTTGATCTTCAGTCTCTGATATCCTTTCTTGCGCTTTATCGATTTGGCTATTTATAGTTGTGTATGCTTCATGAAGTTCTCGTGCTGTGTTTTTCAGCTCCACCAGGTCATTTATGTGCTTTGCTATACTGGTTATTCTAGTTAGAAATTCCTCTAAACTTTTTACAGTGTTCTTAGCTTCCTTGCATTGGGTTAGAACATGCTCCTTTAGCTTGAAGGAGTTTGTTATTACCCACCTTCTGAGGCCTAGTTCTGTCCATCTGTCAAACTCACTCTCCATCCAATTTTATTCCCTTGCTGGCGAGTAGTGATCCTTTAGAGGAGAAGAGGCATTCTGGTTTTTTGAACTTTCAGCCTTTTTTGCTGGTTTCTCCTCATCTTCTTGGATTTACCTACGTTTGGTCTTTGATCCTGGTGATGTTTGGATGGGGTCTCTGAGTGGACATGGTATTCCCTTCTGTTTGTTAGTTTTTCTTCTAAGAGTCAGTCCCCTCTGCTGCAGGTCTTTTGGAGTTTGCTGGAGGTCCACTCCAGACCCTGTTTTCCTGGGTATCACCAGCGGAGGCTGCAGAACAGCAAAGATTGCTTCCTGTTCTTTCCTCTGGAAACTTTGTCCCAGAGGAGCACCCACCAGATGCCAGCCAGAGCTCTCCTGTATGAGGTGTCTGTTAGCCTCTGCTGGGAGATATCTCCCAGTCAGGATACATGGAGGTCAGGGACACACTTGAGGAGGCAGTCTGACCCTTACCAAAGCTCGAGCACTGTGCTGAGAAATCCGCTACTCTCTTGAGAGCTAGCCGGCTGGGATGTTTAAGACTGGTGAAGCTGCATCCACAGTCACCCCTTCCCCCAGGTGGTCTGTCCCAGGGAGATGGGGTTTTATCTATTAGCCCCTGACTGGGGCTGCTGCCTTTTTTTCAGAGATGCCCTGCCCAGAGAGGAGGAATCTAGAGAGGCAGTCTGGCCACAGCGGCCTTGCTGAATTGTGGTGGGCTCTACCCAGTTCCAACTTCCAGGCAGCTTTGTTTAGACTGTGAGGGTAAAATGCCTACTCAAGCCTCAGCAATGGCAGACGCCTCTCCTCCCTCCAAGCTCAAGTGTTCCAGGTCGACCTCAGACTGCTGTGCTTGCAGTGAGGATTTCAAGCCAGTGAATCTTAGCTTGCTGGGCTCCATGGGGGTGGGACCCGCCAAACCAGACCACTTGGATCCCTGGCTTCATCCCCCCTTCCAGGGGAGTGAACGGTTCTGCCTCACTGGCATTCCAGGTGCCACTGGGGTATGGAAAATAAAACTCCTGTGGCTAGTTTGGTGTCTGCCCAAATGGCTGCCCAGTTTTGTGCTTGACACCCAGGGCCCCAGTGGCGTAGGCAACAGAGGGAATCTCCTGGTCTGCGGGTTTCGAAGACCATGGGAAAAGTGCAGTATCTGGGCCAGAATGCACCGTTCCTCAGATACAGTCCCTCATGGCTTCCCTTGGGTAGGGGAGGTAGTTCCCTGACCCCCTGTGCTTCCCGGGTGAGGTGACACCCCACCCTGCTTCAGCTGGCCCTCCATGGGCTGTACCCACTGTCCAACCAGTCCCACTGAGATAAACCAGGTACCTCAGTTGGAAATGCAGAAATCACCCGCCTTCTGCGTTGATCTTGCTGGGAGCTGCAGACCAGGGCTGTTCCTATTAGGCCATCTTGCCAGCAATCAGACTAGAGTTTTAAATGGACTACAAAATAGGTCAAACTCTATTTCAGAACTAGAGGCTAGGAATAATGTCTAAACTTGGTTATGAAACTTTTTTTTTTTTGGTCTGGTAGGATAAGAGTGTTTTTATTCATCTTAAGTTTGCATTAACCTTTGTAACAAAGTTGTTGTTTTTTTAAACAATGAATGTACCAAATTATCTGTCTCATTAGATAACTAGGTAGACTTTTCCAAGGTGGTTTCAAAATCAAATATATATTCAAAAATCTTCCAGTGTAAAGCAATAGGAATGAAACAAGCCATGAGAAAGCAGGATATTTTGAGTATATTTTCATACCTTTCTTTAAAGGAGAAGTACCTATCTAAACAGTTACGGAAACCCAAATTCAAAGTAGATTAAACAAGAAGTACATTTGTAAACTCTTTTAACTCGGAGACAGGAAGTAGGGAGGGCTTCAGGCGCAATATCATTAGCAGTTCAATGATGTCAACAAAGACCCATGTCCTTTCCAAACCTCCCTCTGCCGTCAGCATTGCCCTCCTTCCCAGGGTCACAGATGGTTGTCAATGGCGAAACAGGGGTTCTGCGTTCTCTTCTCCTCATCTGGCAAGAGAAAATGGGAAATCTCCATCCCAAGCTTGGATTAAAAATTATTTTCATTTTTGTGTTCTGGCAAACTTGGGTCCTATGCCCAGCCATGGACCAATAATAGGCTTAATGTGAATGCTATGTGCTGATTGGATTGGAATAAGTTCTGACTCTGAATCTGGGAATGTGGTCACCTTCTTCAGAGATAAGTTGGGAGGTTGGCTTATCTGAATAAAAGTAGAGAATATGAGATGCTGGAGAGGTGTTCATTAAGGAGAAAATTTCCTGAGATGAATTAACAATTAGAATTATCTATCTCTGTATCTATCTATCCACCCATCTATCATCATCACCTCATCTCCCTTCTTTCTCTCTCTAAATATATACATGCGTGTATGTGAGTCTGTATATATTTATTTTTGTGTGTTTATGTGGTGTGTGTGTGTGTGTGTGTGTGTGTGTGTGTATTCCAGGCAGATGTGTGCATATATACCCAAACTTTCCTGAAGACCTTGGAATGAAATGGGTCATGTGAAGCTAAAGATTATAGAACCCCTTGATTCCTTTATAAACAGAAACTATTTCTAAGATAAGATTAAGACTAATCTTTTAAATGAGTTGACTGTGTATAGAACAACTTGTTTATTTAAAGTCATCTAGTCTAATGCAATCAAGGAGTAAATTATAAATAACCAGTTAGCATAAATGGAAAGAAAATAGTTCTTTCCCTTTGGATTCATTTCTTCATGTTTAATTTTTCTTGTGCACATATACAAATGAATAGAAATATTCCCATTTCAGTGTGCAAATTCAGCTACTATATAGTTTGTTTTTTTAGTAGCTAATAATAATAAATTTTTTAGTAATATCTGATTTTGAAATATGAAAAGAAGTTTATCGTTTCCTGTTTTAATACCACCTGAAACCCGTTTAACTTGCTGTGTTTGATTCTTGGGGACATTTATGTTCAAGGTTCTGTCAAAGCAATCTATTCTTGTTTTTACCTGATGGATCATGGAGAAGAATAATGGATTCAGTTATGAGAAACAGTAATAGATTTTTTTTAACTGCCATAAATTTCTCTCCCTATATTAAATAAAAGGATCAGGAAAAGATAAGTTGAATTTTCCTACAATGAGCCAGCTCTTCTTAAATTTACCTCCCATAAATTGTAGCAAAGCACTTTTCATATAATGTTTTATTTATGTAATTCAGTTATTTGGAGATGGTGGTGAGGAATGTGAGTACATCATTTCATGTTGTATTTCAAATCTCTTTTGACAGAAACCCTAAGAATTTGCAATAGAGGAAATTCAAGGTTCTATTAAGTTTTTCTTTTTCTTTTTCTTTTTTTTAAAGAGGCTAAAGAAGGAAATAAGGGAATAGATTTAAGTTACCTAAGGTCAAAAGAGGCACAGGGTTGACTCTGAATAGTTGTGGAACCTGAATATTTTGTCATCAAAAACAAAGTTAAAGTCAGAGTGACCAGGAATCTGCAAACTGGCTGTGGGAATGGGTAGACTTGAAAGACAACAAAGAACTAGCCTGTGGGGTAACATCAGACTAGGGTCACCCTCAACTTTTACTCACAATATCTGTCTGTATGATGACCGTGCGGATCTAATGAACCAGGAGGGGCCGAAACTCTTCTGACTCTGTGGAAGCCTAAAGGAAACTGTTGCCATTGGAAGGATACCATACCACTACCTAGCTGGAGCTTCTTGGAGGAAGCAGAGCCCAGCTGGTGTTCCATGGCTTGTCAAGCATATGCCATTTTTACAATCACTTTTTTCATGGTCTGGTTGAGCATATGATTTCTGAACCACATAGCCTTTCTGGTATTGTGTCTTTGGTGACTCATTATGATCCTTTACAAAGACACATTATGTGAGCTAGAATGGTGATGATTTGGGTACCTTATTCAAATCGCATCATCATTTAATTCAAGAGAAAGGCCGTTCTTAAAGTAAATGAGGTTTGTACACCTGGGTATTGGAATTGCCAGTGGGCTGATCTGACAATGTTTGATTCTTGTTTTTGTTCTGGAATTATTATGTAGAAGATTCAGTCTATAATCTTCAACATGATGCAAATATTCAGTGTCATAGGATCAAAAAAAACATGCTGGAAAGTATCTAAAAATCTTTTAAATTCATATCTTAATTTCCAGTGTTATCCTTTTACTGCCTACATTCCCCCACTAAACTATTTTAGATTTTTCTCTGCTTTTGTTGAGAAAGTGATGTTAGTAGGCCTCTCAAGTTATTTATGAAATTTAGAAATATACTGGAGAACAAAATAGTATATAAACCCTGAATTTCAGAACCCTCAACAAGTTTAGCTTCAATATGCATTCAGATGACAGACACTACAGAGATGTTATAAGATTAAATTACAAGAAAAGAGATGCCGAAGCATTTCCATGTACTCTTCTTGCCTAGGTAGTTCATTTATCTATCATTCATTTGAAGCAACAGATGTCAATGTAACATCTTTTTCATTTTCATGGAGAATAATCAGCTCTTCCAGAAGAGGGTACTATATCTCAAACACACCTCAGGTGTCCAGTTAGAAGTATTACCATGCAGGGTATTCAAGTCATATTACCTAATAACCATGAAATTGTATGTTGGGAAAAAATGGTTAAAAGCAACTAAAACTGCCCTGTTTGGAAGAAACTAAATATTGCTTTATAATGATTTTCAGATATTTTAGAATAGAGGCTTCAATTATACTATTTGTGGAAAAGAAAACTGCTTGGTATTAACCAAGTTACATTTAATTTTTATGGTCCACAAAATTTCAGAGTAAAAATATATCATAACTTTTCATCAATTTTCAAAATGTACATTTAATTATTGATTTAAAAAATAAATAAAATCAATTAGCCAGATTTGTATAATTTAAAGCTACCACAGTGAGATTTTTGTCTCTTAAAACATGCATATTTTTATATTGTATTCTTTAATATTTATATTATACAGTTACATGTGACACATATTACATATGACTAACTTATATGTAGCAAAGGGATTAAAGACCTCTTTTAATTGTACCACTTATTATAATGCTATTATTTACCCTGATTCAAATGTAACTACTTATAACTTTTAAACATTTTTATTTCTGTATTCTTTAAAATATTAAGGCAATAGTTTTTCTTGAAATTATATTTTACCCTATGTATTCTATTTTTATTCACACTGGATTTGTTTATTATGATAGTTATATCAAAGTGATTATTTTTACCTTGACTTTTAAAAGTTGACTGTTTCAGAAGTCAAGTTGGTTGTGGATCTAAAACATAAGTTCAATGTGTTCACAGCAAGTGATATGTCTCCTCAGTTGACTATGTTAAGAGTTTTTGCATTTGTATGATGAGGAAAATAAGTCTGTGAATCCAGGGGATATGATCTTGCTGATGCCATTTTACTGCAGGTCATCTGCTTCATGTCACCTTTCTCAGAGTCCCAGGCTAGAAACCTCCAGCTTAGAGGTTGTTGGTTGCTGTGGCAGTAGGAACGAAAGCTCTAGCAGATCTCATGTTGGCAGTTACATCCTTGGGCCCAAAAGATACACATGTCACTTTTGCTCCCACTCATTGGCTACAATTATGTGGCTTCATCCAGACACAAGAAATGATGGATATACAATATTAACACATACCCAGACATAGAGCTCTCCAGAAATACTCACTAAGGAGCACTAAAGCCTGTTGCACTGTGTTAAAATATCAAGTAAACTCTAAGTGAGGCTGAGTGGTGGAAGGTCACAAGTACTCAGTTATCCATTCTTTCTTCATTAATTATTTTATTTATTCATTCAGCATATATTGATTGCTTACTAAGTAGAAGACATTGAACTAAATGTTTGGATATAATTGTTAACAACAGAGAAATACACTCTGTTTTTCTCTAAGCTTACGATCAGGGGAGACCGACTGGGCATGTGAATCTTAGCTCACAAACCTACATGCACACTTTTACCTTCTTGTTTTCCTCCTAAGAATTAAATTATTGTCTAAGGATCCATTCTCACTTTCCTCCTTAGTAGCAGAACCAGCTGAAAGATCATACTGCCCTCCCTCTTTTACAGCTAGAGGTTGCGAAAGATACGTAAGAGAAAGTTGGTTTGCAGGACTTCTAGGAAGTATGTATGGTAAACAGAGAGCTGGCATGGGCCATTCTTTGTCTTTTTCTCCTTTGTTAAGTTTTAACCCTTAACCTCGGCAGCCATCTTAGATCATGAGGAACACGTAGAGATGGAAGTCACTTCTTTTTTTTTGTTTTTTTCTTTTGAGACGAAGTCTTGCTCTGTCGCCCAGGCTGGAGTGCAATGGCAGGATCTTCGCTCTCTGCAACTTCCGCCTCCCGGTTTCAGGCGATTCTCCTGCTTCAGTCTCCCAAGTAGCTGGGATTACAGGCGTACGCCACCATGCCCGGGCTAATTTTTTTGTGTGTTTTAGTAGAGATGGGGTTTCACCGTGTTGCCCACTCTGGTCTCGAATTCCTGAGCTCAGGCAATCCACCCGCCTTGGCCTCCCAAAGTGCTGGGACTACAGGTGTGAGCCACTGTGCCCGGCCCGGAAGTCACTTCTAAACAGGATGTGGTCATTTATGAAAGGGAAGTTGCCATGCCATCCTTGGATTGCTGACCTCAGGAATTCTCGTATAGGAGGGCAGAAATGCTATGCTATTTAAGCAACCTTGATGTCTAATCTCTATTTCTAGAAACTGGAACACCCAATTTCTGAATAACACATTATCTACTTAAAACCTTAATTCTGCCAGGTATTGGAAAATAAATGTTATTTCTAGGATTTTTCTCTAAGTGCTATGTTAGGGCTTTGGGGCAGGAGGAATTGTCTGGTGCTAGCATCAGGTCATTACCTGTCTATGTGGCTATCTGCTAAGATGTCTTCTCTCCCAACTGAAGTGAATGTGGTCTCAACTCTTTCTAATCCATTTCTATATCCTTCTCTGGTCCAAAGGAAGAATTCAACCCCTCTGCCTAAATGCTCCCACAACCGGGAGCTCTTCTTCCCTCTACCATGCCATATATGAGGAAGTACTTGGGAGCTTTCCTCCTCTCAGTGTCTACTTGGGAATGAACATAGGTACCCTCTGCTCTCAGATTCCCCCAGCTCACCCGGAAGTCGTCCTATTTTTCTTCTTCACATTATAGAGCAGGGCCTACCAAACGGTGAATGTTCCTTTAACTCCATTCTTCCCTGTGCACTTGAAATCTTCAGTCGTTTATGATGCTGAGCTTAGGTGGAGTGGACCAGAAGACTAATAAATTCATTTCAAAAGCCTTGGATTTTAAAACTCTCACGACAAGAATTTGACTTGTGTTTTCTATTTTTCAACTGTAATAATCCTCCCTTTAGATGATAGAGCCTCATAGTCTAGTAGTCCAAAGTGGGAACACTAAAGCATAACAGCAAATACCTGGGAAAGACTTTAGCTAATATCTTAAAATAGTATCCTGCAACATATGGAAGTTAAACAAAAGTCACACAAAAAGTACTTAAGTAGGTTATGCTGAGTATTACAGAGAAGAAATGTGGGATGCTGTGGGAGTGAATAACAAATACTCCTAACTGGATCTGGGGGTTGGGGAAAAATGAAGAAAGTGGTGTTTACCTGTGGTTTTAAGGATGAAAAGTTTATAAGTACCCCTAGTCCGAAGGTAGGCACGGCAAAGACATAGACCCAGTTTGACGGGAGTGTGGGAATGAGGGGGAAAGGACTCACATTAAGGCTGGCCAGGCATGTCCAGTCCCAATCATAGAGGTTCATATAGTTGGGGTTAATAATCAGAATCTTAATCCCACTGGGCAGTCACTGAAAACCTTCAAATTGTTAATATGACCCCATTTTTACCTTAAAATGTTATTTTCTTTAAAGTATGGCTTCAATGAGGATAAGAACGGATATGGAGAGATAATTTAGGAGGATGGATTGTCTGGTTGAGAGGTAATAGTAGGTCAGCTTAGTGGAAGGGAGGAGATAATGAAAACAATGATATACGTGAGACATTTGGAGGTGGAACTAGCAGAACTTGCCAACTGTTAGGCTATGTGGGCCAGGAAGAATTATGTATCAAGGATGTCCTCCGGGAATAATTAAAATATGGGACTATAGAAAGGAAGCTGGTGGGTAGCGGTGATCATAGGAACTTGTTAGTTAATCAGTTTAAGATGTCGTGAAACATTTAATTTGAGATGTTCACTAAGGAGTGCTATTAGCTTTTGGCAATGTTGAGGCCCTAAGGAAGAGAATTTTCACCTGAGAAGTGGCACCAACAGTAGACTGCCGTGGGTTGAGGCACAAATGAGAGATAAGTGGTTGGGGGCAACATTTATTGGACTGGCAGCTTTTTCCAACATGGAGCTGTGAAGTTGAGAGGAGACATAACAACTAACTGTGAATGTGAAATTCAGAGAATGTGTGTGTGTGTGTGTGTGTGTGTGTGTGTTTCTAAAAATGGGAGAGACTAGGTCTTGTTTAAATGCTCTATAAATGGTTGCCAGAGGTTATTTCAGCCAAAATAGAGTACGTAGAATAATGTAGGAACCTTTGGTGACTCAAATCTGAAAGAATAACCAACTGCTATCTTGCTTATTGAATTTGTATGGATTGCATAATATAGGCCTTCTTTGTTAAAAAATATGTCTTTGCCTTAGGGGAATTTAAGCCCGAAATGTAGTAAAAACATATTTTGAACACATACATCTCCTATTCCAGGACTAACCATACACTGAGTTTCATTGTGACATTTTCCTACCTGTTTCCCCAAGATTGATCTAGTTTGTTAATATTCTGAGTGTAAGCAATTTGCTTTTCTTTAGAAATATGTTTTATCTAGATTAGAGAAACAGGTAAAAAAAGAAAAATTTCAACTAAATTCAAGTAAAATATCTTTTCATTTTTCTTGAATATGGATGTTAGGTCTAATTGAAACATTATGGCTTATTGCAGATGAAGTGTGAAATCCATTTAAGAGTATGTTAAAACAGTGTCAAAGAGGTAACAAGAAGCTGAAGTTTTAATGTGTCAGAGAGAAGATATTTGAATCATCTCAAATAATATAATTATAAGAAAAAATAAAAGGGAAAAGGAAGGAAAAAGAAAACAAAGAAAAGCAAGGCTATTTTAAGAAAACATATCATCAAAGTCTTTGGAGAAATGTTTCTTCTTTTATCTGGTTAATTGGCTTATGAATAATGCAGAAGTGTTCTTAGTTGGCTTTAAAATATCCTTAGTTCAAACCCTAAGTTTTAGGGGCTGAGTCAGACAGAAGTGATTTTGCAATAAAATCTTCCTTGGGCATTATCTTCATCAATCTATTTTCATAGAACTGCAGAATTGTAGAACTGATAGGAACCTTGGAAATCATGTAGTCAGGGTATCAGGAGCGCTTTCCTCTTATGGAATGAAACTCGGAAACAAGAATAATAACAAGCAAGGGATATTTAGTAATTCAAGAGACATTTTTCTTCAAATGAGTCTGCTTCATAGACTCTCTAAATCCTAAAGAAAAGGCATAAATAAGGTTGTCTCAAGTTGTTTTTTCCCTGTATTTTAGAGAAACGTATGGTGCCTAATTTGGAGAATTGTGAAGATAAAAATTCAAGATTTGATTTTGTAGCTGCAATTACAGATACTATTGTAAAATACGCATGATATGCAATGTTGTGCAAGTGGGGATGGGTACTAACATCAAGTAATAGCAAAAATTAAAGCAACAGATAAATCAATTTCAGGAGTTCTCAAGCTGACCAGCAGATGGGGGCCCAGATTGCTGCCAAACACTTTATGATCAGAAGAAAAAAAAAGGACCTTAAAAATAATCTAAAATTCTGATATAATATTCAATGTATAAAAACAATACTGAAAATGCTCCCTTAATTTTAGGTACCTAGGCTCAGATCTGCAATGAAGGCATTGATTATAGATTACAACACAGTGCTCTACATTTTAAAAAATGCAAAATTACGTAGCTCATGACTCACCAAACTCTAATTATCAAAATAACTGAGTATTCTTCACCAAAGCAGAGTTAATAGCACATAGCCCTCATGGATTTTCCTTTTTTACTATATAGATTCTAATATTTCGGCTTTTATTTTTATATGTGTTTTTATGATGCACATTGAATATCTTCCCACATGCCCAATTATATTTCAAATGCATTGAAATGCTCTTTATAAATCTTTGCTCTCTTTCTTTGGTTATTCACTCTTTTAACAAAGAAATATGAATAGACCTCTGTGAAATTAATTTTTTAAAATTACAGGTATTTGAATTATTATTAACACAAAAAGTAAAACATTTTTAATACTAACTCAAAACTGACAACTAATCATAGTTCATTTTTTCATTTTTTCAATCATAGGAGTCTTAAATTATTATTATACCACTGAAAAACTGCACAATTTTTTTCCCACTGTGCTTTAGAACTTTTACATCAGGAAACAGTGAAAATGATATGTTGTTTGTGGCATTAACTCTACTTAATTTGAAACCTTAGAATCATTTTATTTTCTTCCATTAAGCCCTTAATGCATTTCAGCATAAAATTTAAGTATATTAATATGTCAAATATTGATTTTGTGTTAACACTTTTAAGGTTGTCTAAATTCCATTGATACTTTTTGGTGGATTTGAAAACTAGTTGATCTGTACTTTATTATCTGCTCAATATTAGGATTATAAATCAATGTGTCCAATAAAGAAGAATTATGTCCTTCAGGTTCATTCTATTCTGATAAACACATTTCTAATGAGATGAAGATGTAGAAAGATTTATGTACTTTTTCTGCACAAATGATACAATTATATTTTCTCATATTTTTGACATTGCTTGGTTAAATTCTGGCAGTCTCATGTCCATGTGTCCTCATAGCAAGAAGATTTTAAGAAAGAAAAGTACTACTTGGTTAATTCTGGAAAAAATGTCGATGGAAGGTTGACTTCATGTCTTGTTTGTCTTATTTTTTCTGGGGATAAAAATAGATGCAAATAGATGGAATGTTAGAATCCAATGTGGTTCTGAGACACTGCTGGGCAAAGAAAGTTTTGGTTTTGAGTCTATTTAGGAGAACATTTTATTTACCTGCAGAGTAAGCTGTCAGTAATACTTGTATAACTACTAAGTAGTTGCAGGGGAAAATGAAGGTAGCAGAAAAGGAAAGTGTGACTGTTCTCTGAGGAACTGAGGAATTTTCTGCTTTCTGACTTCTGCAGGGATTGTTCCATTTTCTCTACTTCATTCTTTTCTATGTTTGGCAGAGGGTAGAAATGGGATCACATGAAAAAAGAGAAGAAAGGGAACCTGGATAAAGAAAAAAATGAAGCTAAGCAGAGAGATAGTGAGGTTGTGGGAGAAAACTCATTCTTCCCTGTTGAGACTACAGAGTTAGATTTACAGCATCTATTTTAGTCTTAGCCAGAGATTTACTGACAGGCCTTTGTCAAATCATATCACTTAATTTTATAAGCATTTTTTTTCTCTTGGTAAAATATTGTTGTTAGCATTTATGAATTGCAATGAGGATTTTGTGAACATAAAGCTATGAATATTTCATGAAGGTCTTGAGATATTTGGATCTAAGTATGTGTTATCAAATATAGCCAACTCTCAAATACCACTTAGTGGGTTATGTGTGAGGAACTTAGTTCTGCACTGATATTCCCTTGCCACATAGCATATTTCTGAGCTGTCTCCTTTCACAAGTTCGTCAGTGTGTAGTTAAGAAAAGCAATCTAATTTAATTTTAGTCTGGGCAGTAAATCTCCTGCTGTGAAGGTTGAGATATAAGGAGGTGGGTGAGTGCCGGTGGTGGAAATGCTTTGGGCTTTCAGGCTTCAATCCGACACCTATTGAGCATCTGCTCTGTGCTAGGGACTGGGTAGCATTGGAAATAAAAATATGAATAACAGAGGAAGACAGTGTGGTTAAGTGGTTAAGCTTTGGAGCTAGATTTATTGGATTTAAATTCTAAGTTTGAATTACGAGTTGTTAGTTGTGGTCATGTAACCTAATCTTGTTTACTCCTTGTCTCTTTGTTGTTGTTGTTATTTGTTTTAATCTGTAAAATGGGGATATTACCTAGACCACAGACCTGTTTTGAGAATTAAGTAAGAAAAGCACTTTGAGCAATGTCTGGCACTGGGCTATATTCTCAAAACATGTTAGCTCTAAAGATTCAGTTTCTGTCCTCCAAGGCTATCATCTACGGGAACAAGGATGAATAACCAATGACTATAATATAGTGTAAGTGCTACTACCCAGACATGCATGGACCACTGTGAGGGCTCAGGAGACACAGTGAAATCAGATTTGAGGGTTGGTCCAAGTTGGAAGAAGAAATCACCACCAGTTTTTGAAGGGAATTGAATTTTATGCCAAGGACCTGTATTCTATCTAGCCTGAAAAATAATTGGCATACGCATATGGGCTTCCAATCTGAGTTTCAAGTTTATGGGACTTATCCTAGAAACTTTAATTGGGGTTTTCAACTGGACCTCTCTTTTAGGACATGAAATAACTTGACCCTTTAGGTTTATCAGAGATTCTGTTTAGTTTGTAGGCATCTGTTTACATTTAAAAAGTTAGTTTTTGGTTAAATCTATTTTTAATCTACCTTCATTTGCCATATTTCTTGAAATACTATAATTATTCTTTGAATTTCATTCCTATTTTAAAATTTTGCAGAGAATTTTGAAATTTCTTGGTTCTCATAAAATACATTTATTTGCCTCACATTTTTCTTCAAGTTTGGCATATATAATGGAGAGTAAACACCAGTGCAGTGGAGCCGACTCCACGGTGGTAAACGTGGCCCATAAAAGTGAGTTTTGGTAGAGAGAACTCAGTGTGTGAAGAAGGAGGCTTACTTACTCCATGACTCTGTGATCTGGAGGTGACTAATCTGGCTGTCTCATTTTAAAAAAATTTTAAATGTGGGTATCACATGCAATAATTAATATAAGAATGCCCAGCACACAGAAGGTATCTGAACAATCTGAGTTGAATTCCAGTTCATGATCATACACAGAACCCGCTTGTAGTTTAAAATGATCTCCTTCTCCTAGAGGTAGTTGGCCTCACATCACATAAGATCAACTATTAGCAGAGTGCCTGGCATGCGGTAGGCAACCAGGACATATTATTTTCTTGAATAAATGAAAAAGAGGACAGTCCAAACCTTCACAACTGAAAACACAGTTTTTGGCTTCTTGGCAGATGGCAAGAGAAACATTTTCTTAAAGGGATACTGGAGATGGTGTGGTTTGCCTATGTCTAGATCAGCTGGTGGCCAAGTGGTGAAACTTTCTGCCTCTGGACAAGACATCCATAGAGCTGGTGCCATGAATGAATGTGAAGAATGCAATTTGAGAGCCAAGTCAAAAGACATTCTTCATTAGTCGTCTATTCACCGCTCTGGTTCCATAGATAATCAAGTGGTGCTGAACCTTTCCTTGAAAGCTTTCTGCAGAGAAGCACTGGAGAGAGCTCCCAATTCACTAATTAGAATACCTGTTTCCAAAATAAATAAAAACAAGTGGATTAAATTCATTTTCCTTTAGGGCTAAAATTTATAAGGATTATTTATCTCCACTTCTCTCTCAATGTGAAATCAAAGAAAAAATTACCTAGGGTCGGGATCATAAGAGACTGGATTTAGGGTGAAGATGGGATCATCTCACTTACCTAACTATATAAAAGAAGAACATTGTTGTGTCAATTTCCAATCATGCAAAGAACAAAAATTCACAAATATACCTAAAATACATGTGAAACCTGATATAGTTAATATCAGTTTTTAAGACTTATGACTTAAAAATGTGAGGAGACTTGGCTGTCAAGAGAGAATTGCTCTGTTAAATCTTAAACTGAGAAGTTTCCATGTTATGGGAAGGTTCTATAATGAGGGCTTCCTGAACCATAAAGGAAAATTTTAGGTCAAACAAATTTATTATTATAATCGAAATTCAGCTACCCTCAGGCTGTCTTCACTCAAGGTTCCAGGATGATTCACTATTTACTAATTTTCTCCATCTCGAGATGAGTGTTTTAGATCAAGTTAAAGTGATGATTCATTCATTCATTCATTCATTCATTCGTTTTTATTCAGCAGCTATTTATTGAGTGCATATTATGTGCCAGATATTATCTAGGCCCTGGGGATAATGGGACTAGAAAAATCGACTAAGTCTCAGCCCCACATTCTAAGGATGATTCACTCTGACCAAGTATTTCTGCCTGAATACTGCAGTTTTTGTAACCAAAAGGGCAATATTATGGGGATATAAAGGTAAAATGGTGCTAAAGTTCTAATTATGTCATTAATCTTCAGAGCTCTAAAATACTTTCAAATTGTCTGCTAACACTGCTATATGGTTGAGGTTTTTCTTAAACCAAATTCCAAGGGCTTGATGATTATTTGAAATCAGTCTCAATTTCCCTGGACCTGGAAAATAGAGAACTGACAAACCTATTTCCTTGTTAAATAAAAATTATCAGATTTATTTTCATCCTAGAAAATTTCTAGAGATGTTTCAAATAGAACTCATATGAAATAATCTGAGTGCCTATGTTTAAATAGTTTTATAAAAAATGAAATGTTTCGGGTTTTAGTTATCACAGTTTATATCAGGAGAGCTATGATGGGGCACTGTTGGCAATTTTACGTCTTATAAAATAGAAACTGTGAAAGTATAATTCCTAGTAATGCCTGGACAAGCATTTCACTCAGTTCTGTGAGAGTCCACCTGATTTTTGTCAATTGCAGTGTTTCTGTGTGTGTATCACCACCACTACCACCACCACCATTACCACCACCACTAACAACAAAAACAACACAATCTCTGTCCTCTTTGAAACATCTCATCAACAGACCACAACTTCAAAGAGCCTGATGAGTCCTGTTGTTACCAAGAAACTTAGATCTTATCTTGGGTTGTGGGTTGCCAAAGGTTTGCAAACATTCTGAGTAACTCTATACAGATATTATACTTTCTGTAGGGAATGCACTCTATAAGTAAAATTTGCTTAGAATGGCTCAGTGTGTAGCCTACTCCACGTCCAAATATGGAAACTATCTCCTTAAAATCTGCAAGTTAGAAACTGACCTCCCTTTTCCATCTGTTATATTTTTTGTGATTTTTCACTCTTCTGCTTTTCTGACTTCTCTGAGAAGGCAGGACATTTTGACATCTGCTTAGTTCACCTTTTCTAAGTCTTATGTACTTCATCTTTTCTAAGTTTATCTTAAAGTTCCTGAGAGTAATTTGCTTAGAGATATGGTGACTGTAATCAATTGGCAAATTTTATTTTATTTTTTAAAGACAGTAGTAGAAATCAATTGACTTTCTCCTCTTTTTTATTATATTCATTTTTTTTTTCCTACCAATAGACTATCAAAGGCAGAACTCTACATTTTAAATAGGTCAAATGAACACCATAAGCCTCAAAAGGAATGGGAAATTTGTCTCAGTCAAAATATGGGAAAGGAAAATTGCTTATTAAAAATATTTACTTTTAAAGTTTTAACCCATGGAAAATAGTGATGGAAAACTGTAGTGACCCTCAGCAAATGTCATATTTTTCTCTTAAACTTACATTTTTTCTCATTCCCTATATAAGGGCATTTTTAAAATAGTTGCTTCTTGATTTCTTGTTCATATCTAATCACACTTTGGCTAGAGTTCTTGTCTATTCCTTCGGTGTTAACACTCACGTATACGTAGGTTTAACAACCACAAGTATTCATTGAGTGCTGTGCTGGTCATTCTCTGCTTGCTGCAAATCCTTCTTTGCCCTGCTTTGTGGCACGGGAGGATGACTTCTGCAGCTGCATCACTCAGCTCCCTTGTTCTCTGGTATTGGGTTGAACTCGGATAATAGAAGGATGGGAGGAAAGTGAGTTGGGGTAATTATTTCTCCTCTCATCTCCTCACTGTTGATCCTGGCTTTAGCTCTTGTCGTTGGTCCCTTTTCTGCCACTCTAGAGCTCAGGTAACATCTAATATCACTTCCTCCTCCTGCTATTTTTACCTACAGTCAATGTCACCTTTCATCTGTTGCTTTTGTGTGTGCCTTTCTATTCCTTTTAAGTCCCTTATTCCTGCACACCCTTCTGATTTTAACAGAGGCAACTTCTCATTGGGTATCAGGAACCATATTAAGTGCCAGAGATTCAGTAGTGAGCAAAACAGTGAAACTATGAAAATGTAAATCCTAGTAATGCCTGGATAAGCATTTCATTCAGTTCTGTGAGGGTCCACCTGAGTTTTGTCAATTGCAGTGTTTCTGTATGTGTATCACCACCACCACCATTACCACCACCACTAACAAAAACTTTTTGTCGTTTTGGTGCTTATATCCTAGTATGGCATCCTAGTTTGTGGGAATAGTAAACAAATAAACTAAAAACAACAATTACCATTGGGTAAGATTTCTGATAACAATAGGGTGGTATGAAGACAAACCGACGTGGAGATTTTGAATCTGAGCTGATTTAGACATGGAAATATTTCTGTAGGTGTAACAAGAGAGATAAGGCCTGAATAATGAAAAATAATCTAGTCACTTGAAGGACAGGAGAAAAAAATAAGCAAATACAAAGAGCTTGAGCCAGTAAAGAGGTTGATGATACTCAAATCTATATCGGAGTTGAAAGCTTCAGATTTAAATTATCTTCTTACACGTGAAACTGTCTATAGATAATGTATTTACACATTGGCAAAGACTTAGCTGATGCTTAGAATGTCCCAGACACTGTTCTTAGTACTTTATATTAACTCGTTTAATCTTCATTAAAATTTGAAAAACAGATGCTATTTTCTCCACTCTATGGAGGAGGAAACTATGTACAAAGAAGATATGTCCTTCTGTCATCTAAGACTAGGCAGATCCAGGGGCAGTTTAATTGTTTCTAATATTTCTATCAATGGAATCTTCATTATCTCAATCATACAAAGTAGAAACTTTGATATTGCACTTTATCATTTTTCTTTCATTCTGTCAGGCATGAATCCTTATTACTTGCAACTTCAGGACATCTATTCTATGTGTCACTGTCTCTATTCTCACCAGTAATGCCCTAATGTAAACTCATGTCCTCCCACCTGGATCTTTGGATTACATAAGGTAGCACTGGTATGGTTTGGCTGTGTCCCCTCCCAAATCTCATGTTGAATTTCCACATGTTGTGGGAGGGACCTGGTGGTAGATAATTGGATCATGGGGGCAAGTCTTTCCCCTAATGTTCTCGTGATAGTGAATATGTCTCACGAGATCTAATGGTTTTAAAAAGAGGTGCTCCCCTGCACAAGTTCTCTCATTTTTTGCCTGCTGCCATCCACGTAAGATGTGACTTGCTCCTTCTTGCCTTCTGCCATGATTGTGAGGTTTCCCCAGTCATGTGGAACTGTAAGTCCAATTAAACCTCTTTCTTTTGTAAATTGCTCAGTCTCGGATATGGCTGTATCAGCAATGTGAAAATGGACCAGTATAATTACATAAGGTAGCACCCTCCCATCATTTCTCGTGCTTCAGAAGGGGAGAGTCTGAAGAAGCTGAAAAATTATTTTTATCTGGAAAACAGACCCATCACATTATTTCTCTTTGCAAAAATCACCAAAGTCTTGCAATTCCAACAAAAGGAAGCATCATAAGAATGCTTTGTAATTTAACTTTGGGTTCTCTTTATCCTTTATCTCGTTTTTTCAATGTGAGTCTTCTGTCCCTGATTTCTGATTACTCCACAGTTATCTGCACATGGATGAGTTAGAAATTCTGTGTGTATCTTTGCCTTCAAGTATGAATTAGGTGAACACAGTTGTGGGGGAAAACATGTTAACTTAGGAGTCTATTAATACTTGGAAGATTTAATTAATATGCTTTGCAAAGTAATTATGCACCTGTGACTGAGAACACATTTATAAGTTTGAGAATTGACTCCCTCTCCTCACCTTTGCCATGCAGATTAAATAACAGCAAGATAGGGTGGTGTTTTAACTGGTGTGTGTGTGTGTGTGTAATTATCTATCAAAATTTTATTTTCTTTACTCAGTGGCCCCTCAGCTAACATGACTGTTGAATTTAACTATGAGAAACATATTTAAGGAAATTAAATTCATTCATTTAGTGTATATTTGTTGAGCCATTATTATATGAAAATCCTACTTAAGAGCCATGGGGAGTAGAAGAATATGATATGCTTTTTTTCCCTAAAGGAATTTTAGAACTTCGTTTTCTACCAGAGTGCAAAATGAAGCTTATATAAGTTTACTTGGGAGGTTACCGGTGAGTAGTGGAAGGAAGTTTTAGAGGATCCCAGGCATCTAGGTGTGTAGAAACCACTTGTTAATTTATTCAGTACTTGGATTTCACTACTTTTGTAATGGAATTTGAATTTCTTTCTCTTTAGCCCAAAGTTGCTCTCTGGCTCAGCGCTTAATCTTCACTTATGCCTCTTAGCATTAAGGAACAGTCAATATTTGTCTGAAATTAAGGATTGAGAAATCAATGTTTTTAAAAGCACATAGTAACCAGTGTCCTTGGGTATTTACTCACTTTCAGAATCAATTCTATTCCAATCAATGCAAAAGCTCTAGAATTTATTGTTCTGCCTGAAGATCAAGCCCCTTTTCCCCAACACTACATGTCCCTGTGTCTGCATAATTCAGTCTAGAATAATGCCCCAGGAGTTCTAGTAAGACAGTCTGTGGTGTCCTTTTGCAACTCTCTACATCTCAGGGTAGCCAGGGGATAGGAAGAAGGGATTCTGGTGTTTCAGATCCTTTGAAATTCATTTAGGTGGCTATGTGCACTTTTGATATCAGTTCCCCTTGAAGGACTGTCCATTATATAAGTTGTGTATGTGTCTTTTAGTTTTTCTCATTGTCTCAAAGATAATAACTATAGGAACACACACACATTTATACATGCACAAACCTCTCAAAGACCAACATCAACTTTAATTAACAATACAGCTTCAATTGGGAGGTTCCAGATTCAGATGTGTGCAGAGGCCAGTCGAGAAAATCAAGTGAGAGCAGGGCACAGTATCATAGGACGGGGTGAGGATGGTGGCAACCTCTATCTTCTCCACCTTTTTGTTACTACATAGCAGTGAATCTCCCCTGCTGTAATATTTGAATTATGTCAAGAGGAACCAGAAACGCATATTTTAAAAATGAAAATAAATGAATTTTAAAAGCCTTAATGGTTAATTTCATGTGTCAACTTGACTGGGCCATGGAGTGCCCAGACATTTGGTCAAATATGATTCTGGGTGTGTCTTGAGGGTGTTTTTGAATGAGATTAGCATTTAAGTCAATAGATTGAGAAAAGCAGATCGTCCACCTAATACAGGTGGGCCTTGTCCAATCAACTGAAGACTTGAACAAATAGGCTGAGTAAAAGGGAACTTCTCCTGACTGACTACTTGAGCTGGAACATTAATCTTCTTTTATTATATATATGTATATAATAAAAAATATATAAAACTATATATATATATAGTTTTAAGGTTGTGTTTTGGAATATTCATCTTTTTCTGCCTTTGAAATCAAAGAAAAAATCCACTTTTGGGTTTTGAGCCTACTGGTTTTCAGACTGGAACTTATACCATCATCTATTCTGACTCTCAGGCCTTCAGAGCCATACTGAAACTATACTATTGGCTTTCCCAGGTCTCCTACTTGCTGACTGCAGATCTTGGGACTTTTTAACCTTCATAATTGAGCAAGAAAATTCCTTATAATAAGTATATGGTCCATTACTGGATCATATACTTGTCAGTGACTGCTCTCCTCACAACATGACAGCTTACTGGGGCAAGTAAATTCTTAGAACAAGGGCCTCTTTCTCCCTGGCCCCCATTGAAGGTGGTATTGAGGAAACTGGGAATGGTGGGGATGGTAGTCTCATTATTCCATTTAGGTAAGTAAAGAGACTCTATTTTTAAACAAACCAAATCATATACATTCAAAGGGATATTGACTTTCAAGGTAGTCTCCTTAAAAAAAGACTATATGTATTTTAATAAACATGCTGACATTATTCAGGTAATATTTTTAATTTCTTTTTGCAGATTTGCCTTAAAACAGTTTCACAGGAAAATTAATCTACACTGTAAATTGTTCTCTGTTTTTTACTAAAAACATGATTAGTCAAGTTAAACTTTTACCTTTTCAAATAACTTTTGGCTGAAGTGTGGATTTAAATACACTCTTTAATGGAAAAATATTTTCTACCCCTAAGATTACATAAAAGGATGCATTAGAGACAGATTTTTAAAATATTTTGAGCAATGGCCATACTCTGGAATAAATGCTTATTATGCAAAGACAATTGCTTTGAAGGGGTCATGTGGAGGTGGTTTTGGATAATTTGTCTAGAACTCAGTCTTGTTTACCTTAAAGCATGGGTCACAAAATCAAAAGCTCTCATTGAGTGTATTGGTTTGGAAGGAAGGCAACAGGAAGTATGCTAAGTCTGTCAAGATCAGGCATCCACTACTTAGCAACAATCAGAGGTTGTCTGCAAGACATCTGAGCCTTGTGTTGCAAAATTGTTGATGTTTCAACATCCATGGAGGATGGATGAGTTGAGGGTGATTGGTGAGTTGAGAGTGATTGGTACCATTGGTGGTCATGTGGTATCCAGAACAGGAGAGAAGGAAGTAGAAACCTTGAGTACAGACCTGCATTTGAGAAATTTTCCTGTGAAAGAAGAAAATAAATTAAGAATTTAGCAGAGTCCAGTGGAATTTAAGGTGGATGTAAAAGGAAAGGGAAGTATTCTGAGGATAGCATATGAGTGATACGAATAGAGAGGGAAAGTGGAGGTGTTGTGGAAAGCAGGACTAACTGAGGGAACATGCAACCAGCAAACTTTGAAGGGATGAAATCAAGGGTGTAAGAGGAAGGATCTCCTCCTCTGGGAAAGAGATTTATTCTGGCAGAAAAGATCAATTATTTGGATAAAAATGGAAAACACACTTATCAAATTTGTATATGCTACCAATCTGCGAGGAGCAGCAAATATGATTGATAATACAGTCAAGATTCAATAAGTCATGTTGGAATGTGAAAATGATGAATTGAAACAAACAAAAATGAAGTTTAGTGGGTGATACATGTAAAATTTCTCCTTTATACTAAAATCAATCATTTAAAGTAAAGAATGGAGGAGAAATAACTTCATACTATTTCATGTAGAAACGAGTAGCATTTTCTTATAAAAGCTTGCATATTAATGATGCCAGCAGGGTAACACGGTTGCTTTAAAGCTAATGCAACCCTAGGTTTAATTGGGAGACTATAGGGCTGCAGCAATAGCCAAAAATTGGGATACCAATTTAATAAACTATGATACAGCCTCATAATGAAATAACTGCTGTTATTAAAAAATGAATGAGAAGGCTCTCTAAGTACTAATTGGGAAAGATTTTCAAGCTATATTGTTAAGCACACAAAAAATGAAGGCACACAATAGTATATACAGAAAGTTACCTTTCATTTATTTAAAATGGGGGAAATAAAATATATGCATTTGTTAATTCTTTATTTGCATAATGAAATCCCGAAATAATAAAAATGAGTTTAAAATATCAGGTTACCCATAGCAGGCAGAGTGAAAATAATGTAGACAGAGACAGGGATAGGAATAAGGTTTCTCAATGTATCCTGTTTAATTTTATTTTGACTATTTGAATTATTATCAAATTTAATAAATATTTGTTTAAATGGGATTGATGAGGTGAGGGGTTGGAATTTATAAGTGAGAAGGGAAAACCCAGGAAAACTATCCAAAATTATAAAATTTTCAATGGCAAGGTTTATTCTTTATTTATTCTTTTCTATAGTAGCTACAATTACAGTTTTCATGTAGCAGACTATTAATCAAATATTTGCTGATCAAATGAACAAATGAGTGAATTACGACATGAGATATTTGTCTTCAGATGTATGAATGACTTGCCAAAGAGGAAGAGTCTTGTTTTTAGTTCTATGTGATCAAAGTTGTACCAAAGAATGATAGTTACAGAAGGAAAAAAATGAGTTTGTTCTTTCAGCAAGCATTTTTGAGGGACTATTTTGTAGCAGGCGCCGTCAAGGTCAAGTGGAATAAGACATGGCTTACGCTTTCAAGACGGTTACAGTTTAGATTGGGGTGTCAGGTGCATAGGTGATCACAACAACCTGAAATGGGAGAGTAAAACACTAGGGATAGGCACAGAAAATTTGGGGAGTGCTGAGCAAACCTTAGATAAGGATGTAGGAGTGGGTTTGGGGTGATGGGTTTGCTGGGTAATCTTTGATTAGGCTTCTGAACCTTCACCTATGCTTACCTGTGGACTTCCTTGCAAAATGCAGTTTTGGCAAAGAACTCTGCTAAAGTAGTTTAGCAAGAACCCTCACCCCTTGATATCTGATCACTATCCATATCTGATTGAGTTCCTCATCCTCTACCATCCACCAGGTCATGTCTGACCACACTGTCTTATTTTTAGGATGTGGTTAAGTCGGTTTAGCCAGAATCCCCCTTAACCTTGGTGTTTCCTCCTAGTAATTTTCTATTACTGACCCCTATCCTGTTCCTTGGCTATAAATTCCCACTTACCCATGCTGTATTCGAAGTTGAGCCGAATTGCTCCCTCACTGCAAGACCCCTTTGCAGTGGTCTCTATACCTATAGCAGTGGTCCTGAGTAAAATCTTCCTTACTGTACTTTAACAAGTACTATTGAACAATTTTTTTTTCTTTGGGATGGTCATGGTTGGCTTCCTGGAGAGTCCCATGCCTGAGATCAATCTTAAAATAAGCAAGGAAGGAAAGGGGAGAAAGGAAGGATAAGCCAGAGGGAGGGACAGCAAGAGCAGAGTCTTGGGGAGAAAAGAGGAGATGGGTTGTGAGGGGCATCAGGAAATTTGTCTTGGTGGAGCATTAGCAGGATATGTGACAAGAAAGGCACAAAACTAACCTTGAGCTCAGTATAAGGAAGAGATTTATAGCAGTCTGCCTGAGCTAAACAGGGAATGGTGCTTAGTGGAAGCTGGCATGTTCAAGCCCAGGCAGGCTACATGACCACTTGTTAGTGCTGTGGAAAAGAGAGCATGCACTCAGAATTTCAAACAGAAGCTGTCCTTTATAAGAACCACATTGCAGGAAGAAAGGCGGATGAGACCCTTACACCAGAGCTGCCTGACAGATGGAAATTGCAGATTTTCTCTCTTGCAAGTGCTACTTAAGATTACCTCCCCCAATGCCTAGTGGTTGGCAGGGGAGGAGAGGCATCGTGACATTCAGAGAAAGGAGAGGAGACCTCATGGTACTGAGCAGTAGGGGAAGCACTGAAGTGAAAAAACTTGAAAAAGACTATTTGAAAAGGGTGCTGATAACATATATTTGAAAAGGGTCTTGTAACCAGTAATGCATTAAGCAGTAATCCTTTTGTGGAAGCTTGAAGTTTCTCTAAGGATGGTCATTTTGAGCTATCTTACTATAGAGGGTGTTGATATTTTTTCCTTTGGTAAGGATGGTAAAGAGAAGGAACCTAAACAGTATAAAGGATTGCACCAGATGGTCATTTATGATGCTCTGTAGCCCTACACTTAGTAATTGTGAAAGATTGTTGTCAAAACCTGCCTTACGACTGTATAGTTTCATATCACTCCTAGAGAAAGAATTTCTTTGGAAAGAAGAAAGGTTTTTTGTTTGCCTTTTCTCTCTAGGATTAATACAGGGGCTTACTAACTAGTAGGAACATTAAATAAGTTCTTTTTATGAATGAATGTGGTAGAGGAGCACTCAGTTCTCTGGTGTCTGATCTGTGCACTCAGAGTTCTGTGATTCAAGGACCTTCTATGAATCTTAATACACAACACACACACACACACACACACACACACACACACACACACACACACACTTTTACAGATGCAAAAGCAGAGGAACAGCAAAGGTAGGTAACGTGCCTGAGATCAGTGATGAAATACACAAGTCTTTCTAACTCACAAGTTCATGGTTTTAGACTACTGCATTGAAAGATCTATATGGCTTGTTTTATTATTTGGTCTGTTTCTATACAAAATATAAGGATATATATATACACACACACACACATATATAAATGAATTTTAAAATTTCCATATATCTATATTATAGATATGTATATGTACATATGAATTTTAAAATTTCCAAAAGCTACCCAGAGAAAATAAGGTGACATTTGTTTCTCCCCTTAAATTTAGCGATGAGGTCCTGATGCTTGTTAAGAAGAAATTTCAGGGTAGCAGCCTACCTTTCCCATGGGAAGCCCATGTCTGCTTTAGAGATTTGTTCTATAATTTGGAGAACGAGTAGAGGCTGACAGTGTAGCGAGAAGGGTGCAATCAGCTTCCTGACATGGGAAGAAAGCCCCTGAAGGGGTCAACTCCCTGGAGACCCTGGGAGCCAACTATGACACAGAGCTAACAACTTCCAGGGGGAGTTGGGCCAGCCTTTCTTCTCCAGATGGCTCGTCGCAGGATGGAAGGCCCCACGGTGGGGGGCCTGTGGAAGGGGCTGTCCCGGAGGCAGGAACAAGCGATAACAATGAGGAAGCCTTCTGATACCAACTGGGGCACGCTATCCCTGAAAAAGAAGGATCCAAACTACTGTCACCTCACCGTGGGGAGCTGCCTCTCACACTGCTCAGCTGGGCTCACCCTGGCACTCCTTTTGATGTGAATAATTATAAACACACTATGTACGATCTTGCATATGTTCCATTCTTTGGCAAAAGCCATTATACTAATTACCAGCATTTTGAGGGTGTGTCAAACACTTGAAGTGAATTTTTTTTTTTTTAATCTCATAAGAGAAGCTGCAACACTGTACATATGGTTCTGTATTAATGAGTTACCATGAATATAATTTAAAACTTTCGGCTGTTTTCCTCTTACGTATGATATTTCCTCCCTACTTACCTGAGCATTTATGCTTGCAAATTCTGCAGTAAATGTAACCTTGTACCCATGATTTCTTGAACTTCTCTCGCAAAAAAGAAGCAAAAGCAAAGATAAGAACCACAAAGTTGATTTCCCATCACATAGCTATGATTTTCTTTTAAAATAATTATTTATTTCAAATCAGTGTACTTGGGACATCACCTTATACATTTGTCTTTATGCTGGAAACATTTGAACTACTATCTTCTAGCTATTTTGAGATACACAATAAATTCTTGTGGACTATGGTCACCCTATTGGTCTTCAAACACTAGGTCTTATTTTTTTCTATCAAACTGTATATTTGCACCCATTAATCAACGTTTCTGCACAATTTTCTGTTTTTCTCTTATGTGTCTTCCTTATACTGACAAAATGTACAACAACATTACTTTTCAAGAACATTTATTGTAGTTTTGCTAAAATTGTGATATGACAGCATTCAGATTTGTGTGTGTGTGTATGCCACTAACCTCAAAGGCTGTATGCAATTGCTAAGGCATTAAAGTTAATCGCATTTGGAAACCGCTATTTGACTCATCATTTCATTATTGCTAATTTGTAAAATTGCTATCACATTGCATACTTTTAAAACAGCTTTTAACACAGAAGTCATTTGTTCATTAAAATAATTAGTTCCCTTTTACAGCTAAATTTTACTCAGGGAGGTTAAGTGACTTGCAGGTGGGCAGGTGGTGGGTTAAGGATTATCAGCTGGCCTCTGATGTTTAGTCCAGGGTTTTGGCCATTGGGTTAATTTGCCTCTCTAAAGTAAAAAAAAAAAATCTCAGTTACTAAGACTCCCAACACAGGCCACCTTCCTGTCTCTCCACAGCTGCTTCATGTACTGCTGTTTAAAATAGACAGGAGAAGAGCAATAGGTGCATCCAGTGGGGAGGAAGGGTACATGGGTATCTGGAGAGGTCAGTCCTTGACTGATATCTCTGCCCCTCAGGAATACTTTTTTGGTCACTGCCGTTCAGTTGGAAGCATTATTTCCTTCAAATATTGCTCATTTGGTTATTGTAGAAGAAGTGACAAGGATAAAGGGGAGCTGAAAGTTCAAACAACCTACCTCCTAGATGAATTGGGGATGTATCAAGACAAGTTTACTCAAGCCTCCAGAATTTTCTAGGTCACATATACCATCTTCTCTTCTACAATCTCTGCCTCCTCTCCACATTCTTTTCTCTCTTTCTCTTTCCCTTTAGTTCTACACACCTTTCTCTCCTTCACCTGTTCAGTGAGTCTTTCACTCTTTCCTTTTCTTTCCAGTCTTTCTGTGGTACTCACGGTATATGTAATTTGTTCTTGGTAGAATCAAGAATCTGGGTCCTTGTTTAAAATGTAGTGAAGTAGCCAATAGCTTAGTGGCCACAATATGTCGTGTCATATTTGTCTGTGTCAAATCATGATGGCCATTAGTACCTCTTCCTTTTACCAACAGCCTGTTTAACTAGAGTGGACAAGGTAGTAAACACTTATCTATCTCTGTCTGCACTGGCTTCTCCACTTCTATTTCTGTATCTTCACTTCTGTGTCCATATACCCATGTTTCTCTTTTTCTCCTTCAAAATGGAAAGGAGAAAATTATCAGTTATATTTTGATTGTACATATCCAAATAAAAGTTATTTTCTTAATTCTCCTAAGAGCTTGTAAAATAAGAGTCACACATAATGACACCAATAAGCAATATGTAGAAATTCAAAACATAATATTTAATAAGAAAATTGGAAACTGTTACAGCCAGGCTGGGGAGGCTGAGAGATGTCTGATTCCCATTAAACAAAATTCATCTCAGGAGATCCTAATTACAAATGTCCAGATACCTGGTAGTCACTGAACTGGAAACTTTGCCCCATTTTAACAAATTTCCTGTTCAAGTTTCTAGAAAATTTTCATAAAATACAAGTGATACTTATTGTTGAAATCAGTTATAAATTCTATAGATAGTAATATGACTTTTTCTTTTTTCCTGTAGCACTGCTATGAACTAAATGTTTGTGTCCCCCCAAACTCATACGTAGAAGTTTAATCCCCAATGTGATGGTCCCACCCTCCTATTAAGAGATAATTGGGTCATGATGGTGGAGCACAAGTGGATTGAATAAGGACTTGAGAAGTGCAGCTAAAGTGTCAGAGAACTGGATGGCAAGGAGGACCTTGAAAACATTAGAGTTGCTTAGTTTTGTCAGCCAAGCTGAAGGAGAAATAGTTAAAGGAAACATAAAGGAAAGAAATAAGTGTCATTCATGAAATTCCAATCCCAAGTACAAGGAACTGTCCATTTTAACCTGTTAGAGGTAAGTTTCATGTAAATGTAAGGATGTAATATAAAGATGTCAATGGTATCTATTTAAAACTTACAAGCACATGGGTGCTAACACCAAATCTGAGAAGTCTAGGACTGAACAGAGGAATCCTCTCGGCACAGCATTAGGGTGGGGTTTAGCAGGAGATACGAGGTGAAATTATGTTATAGATGATTGAGTCTCACATTACTTCAAGGAGCTACTGGCAGAGACAATACAGAAAGAATTATGAGAACTAAGGTTGAGAAACAAGACTGTAGCACCAAGATAGAACTGGAAAGGAGTGAGGGGAAAAATGGAGACAGGGAGGCAAGAAAAGGATGCTGGGAGGCCTATCCCAGGACCTTGGGCCTAAGGCAATTACTTAACTGCTGCTAGAATATGATGTAAGAATAAAAGAGAGGATTAGCTGTGGATTCAAATGTTGGTTTAATAGATGATCATATTATTTCTGCACTGGAGTCAAATTATTCTTAAGGCTTGGACAAGGCTGAACATATAGGTATGCAGTATATGGCTCCAACTCTAGTTCTTGGAGTGCCATTGTAGCAGGAAACCAAATCCTGAAAATGACATAGAAAACAGACTCCAGAGTGAAATGCATAGCCTATCTGCATCTATAATTTGTCAACACTTCTGTTTATTTATGCTTATTAAAGCAGTGAGAAGATATGAAATATAAATAACTCCACAGAAAGCCTAAATAAGTCATTTTTTGATCCATAATAAGTAAGTTAAGGAAGCTAGGCTATTTGAAGTATATCAATTACATTTTTTTAGTTGATTTCTATGGGACATTCACATCTCCCATGAACCTCTCTTGGTGTCACTCTCAGAAAAGGGTACTAAAATGGAGGAACCATGAATCTAATCTAGTTTATCAATTTTAGTTTTTAGTTACATGAGCTTGTAAAAATTGCAAGAAAGAAAAAATTTCACTGTAGGGTGTTAGCATTTAGAATCACAATAATGGCTAACCTACTTATTTGTAATTTGACTTCCTCCTTTGGCTTACTTTTTATATAAGGAGAATTTGAAGAATCACATTGCCCTGCTGCCCATTTTTATACCAATGTGGCAGAACATTTGTCTACAAAATTGTCTTACCACATCTTGATGTTTATTTCTATGAATGCCCTGATTTTGCAAATTTTCTAGGCAATACTCTAAAGAAAGATATTTTGACATTAATAAAACTTTCCTTTGAGAAAGTATAACATGGTTGAGCTACATTTTAAAAATACCAAGTGCTGTGTATATATGTATAGATTGTTTTTATAGAAATGGGCCTAGGGGCCAATGGATTCACACTCAGAGAATTAGGGTATGTTTAGTGCAACAAATGTGTTCTCATTAAAGATGGGGACTTCTTGGAACTTCAGTACCTACATCCAAAAAATGATTCTGGTTTCTAGGGGTGATTATTTGGTGAAGGACACATTCTGTGGCAGGTGGTCTTTTGTCAATATCCTTCATGATGTTCTACATGAAATTTAGACTAGCCCTGCCTATAAACCAGTACTGAGAAAAATCTTTTTTTTTTTTTTTTTTTTGCTAGCTAAGGAAACTAACACTTTTTATCCTGTATCCTCTCTAGTCACAATGAATAAACACATTAATTCATTGTGTACAAAGGACATGCAGCTTAATTATTTTCTAGGGGCATAAATTAAATGTTGGGCATAGTTTAGGTGGTGGGGCATCTTTCTCGAAAGCGAAAAGTAGGGAAAAGCCGTGGATGCTTCCAATCTTGCCTGTTCATAGTATAGTGAACAAATCAAGTTTAATCCATTTCAGTGCTGGGCTTTATATTTTCATGTTTTCTTCCTGTTTTTCAGTGGAAGCTGGCATACAGACCAGCCATGGTGCTTGTTTGTTTTTATCTGAACAAATGTCTCCATTCCCACCAAAGGGCTTGTGTATTTTTTACCCTTTCTTTTCCAAACAACCTGTCAAAACTCAGAAATGTCATGTTAATGTTTTTATGGACAGACTATCCCAGCTGCTTCAGGAAACGGCAGCACCACTTCAATAATTTACATTGCTTTTCTGCTTCACTCTTTCTGGTTTCTGTAAAGTTTCAGCAGTTAGAAACCAAACAGCAATAGGGTTTCTAGGCAGCATATCTGTCTCTAGAGCTTTGTCCACTGCTAATCCTGTTCCCTGACCTCCTCCTTAAATGAAAGAGTCAAACAATTTCCATTTTCCAGTGCTAGTGGGATCTCACACAGGAGCTGTGTTTCATGTTGTGGTTGAACTTTCACATTTGTTTTTACCTATTACGTTTATTGACCATACTCCATGATTACCAATCTATTTTATATTTACTTGTTCACTAAGAATTCTGTTTATAAATGTCTTGGCTTCTTACCTCAGTGAAAATATCCTGGCTAAGAGTTGAATTCATACTTCTTTTGTGCCGCTTTGATATAATCATATGAAATCTGGCACAGACTTTATAAAATCTGACAAGACTCCTAAGTTCTTGTCAAGTTTTAAAAATGTTATAATGAACAAAATTTGCCTTTTGTTTAATATATGGTGTGGTGGAAAGAGAGGTGTGACAGTCAGAAAGCTTAGAATTGAGGCTCGGTTTTCCCTTGGCCTTTATTGGAATTATAGTCAAGGAGTTCTTTTTTCTCATCTTGAGGCAGGATTTCTAGTACTTGTCTGGTACTTTACCTCGCAGGGTCATTGTGAAGATAAAATGAGATGTTGTATGTAGATGTTTCATCAATAGACAATCTTTAGCCTGATGCTCACAGTCTGTAAATGACTTTAACACATTTTGTTTGAGTTTTAACACATTTCGCCTCTACATCAACCTTTTGAGACTTCCTTGCTCTGAATCAGCAAAGGTCCAAGTGGCAGTGCCTACTAGAAGCAACACAACCTCTTGTCTTCTGGAAGTGTTAAAACACCTCCCAACAAAGGTGTTCATCCAGGAAAAGTGCCTGTTGGTGCAATCCTATGTTAGAGAATGTGAAAGGGGTTTGTGTAACAGAAAATCATTTCTGGGCCAGGCTCAGTGGCTCACTCATATAATCCTAGCAGGTTGGGAGGCCAAGGCAGATGGATTGCCTTAGCTCAAGAGTTCGAGACCAGTCTGGGCAACTTAGTGAAACCCCATCTCTACTAAAATACAAAAAATTAGCCGGGCCTGGCAGCGTGCACCTGTAGTCCCAGCTACTCTGAGCGGAGATCACGCCACTATACTCCAGCCTGGGCGACAGAGCGAGACTCCGTCTCAAAAAAAAAAAAAAATTATTTCTGTTGGTTCTCATCTAATAAAAAGATGCCCTAAACAAAGGCCTGGTCTTTTGCTAAACTCTCATTGTGAGAATGTAAAAGACACATAATTTATCAAACAACCTTAGGCTTACACATATTTTTGTAAAAATGTTTCAAATAAAGAGTGTGTACTTTCTTTAGGGATCAATTTCTAGGACAAGTCCACTTTATGCATAATCTAGCACCTTGGAATTTATAAAACAAAAATCCAGCACCCATCAAGAGGGGTATATTTTTTATCTTGAAAGTGGATATTTAGAATTTATGTGTAAATTATTTTTAGATATTGTACTAAGTCCCTGTAATGGAAATTGTTGAAGAATTTGAATACAATATAATATCTTGAGTTGTGTTTAATTGACTGAATCTAAATGACTTGTATATAATAGAATCGCAGAGATTTCCCAAATTTATATCTCATATTCTATTGTTTCCCTTATCACATGGGTTATTGCCTTGATATAAGAATGATAAGTAGTGAGTTTTAACTTACATACATCTTGGGTTTATTGTGTGTCTTATATTTTAGTTGTTTCCAGGCTTATCTTATCTCTCTTTTGATGCAAGGGACTCAATTATGTTTTCTTTTCATAAGCCACATAATTACTTGAACATACTAGTTGCTCAAGAGATGCTAATAGAAGGAGTGAGTAAGTATATTATATATTGTCTTGAGAGAACAATTTTTCCCAAATGATTTCATAAAGTTTTCATTTCAGCTATTGACTATGACATAACTTAATGATCCAAACTCTTTGGCCTGTTCAGTGTGACTTCATGAAGCAAGTGATGTTATGTCTGTGGGCATCAGTTTATCACCTGTGGAAAGTGAAGATGCTGACGTGAACAACTCCCAAATTATCATAAGCTGATCTTTGTGTCTTTCTCATCACTCAACTCAATCCAAGCTCTCTGATTCTATATGCTTTTACTCCCACCTGCAATCTCTCATGTACTTTAACACACAAACACAATCACATGAAATTAATGACATTCTTATTGTGTGTCTAATTTCCCTAGAATTTCCTCTCTCTTTTGAAGCAGAAATTAGGTGGAAGCAAGTGTGTGTGTGTGTGTGTGTGTGTGTGTGTGTGTAAGTAGAAATGGAAAAACATTTGTAAAAATAGACATTCTTTATCTGTATGTGGACAGATTTCTTCTTCTTTAACCAGAGAAAAGGAAATTTAGTTTATAGAACCAGGAACGGATGATTTGCAGAGCTCAGGAGAATTCTCCTACTGTTTGCAAATTGGGATGTTGGGAGAGGGAGACTCAAAGCATCTTGGAGAAGAGACTAGAAGGGAAGCTATACACAATTTGGGGGAGGATATTCTCAAATACCACATTCTTTATTCCAAGGAAATGACTCTTATCAGCCTAACCTAAATAATGTTAGTAAGTAGAAGCAAGTGCCGTGACTTGACTTAACATGTTTGTGTGGAAACTGTAATTATATATGAAGCTTATTATTTTTCACTGATGGTTATTCTTTACCCATAGCCCATGGTGATGTTTTACAGCAGTACCCTCCTTCCCACATTATGGTGGAGAGGGATGCATCCCTGGCAGGCAACACAAGGATGTTTAGCCTACAGTGTGTGGGTGCCAAGCCTCTTGTGCTGCAGAGTTCCAACTGCTCACTATCAATTTTGATCTTGGCTTAAAGAAGGACCACCCTCCGTCTGCTACTTGCAGACAAAAATGAACCGCTTACCACTGCTGCACGTCATCAGCCAGCAGATGTTAACACTCTCTGTAACAGGATAACAAGAATGCATCATAAAAATAATTTAATGTACTAACTAGCTTTGGAAAATAGCTGATTATTTGATTTTCCATATTATGATTTATTAAAGAAACAAGCAAACAAGACAATTCTCCTTTCCAGAGGGAAGTAAAATGGATACAGTTACCACATTGAGTATCTGTTATACTTAAAAAAACCAAACCTGGAAGAATAATATTAATGGTCACGATTACATACAGTTGGACATAAATCTTAGGTATTGAGGGCTTCTTGAACGCTAAAATATGTGGTATGACATCCTTCTTTTGAAGGAAGCTGGGCACTAAGAAATGTGCTATGTTTTTGGCAGGAAGTCACTGGCTCTATCACTGAGTGGTTCTTCGGTCCCAGCTGCAGGTTGATTGATGGCATCACATCGAAGAACACTCTGGGGGGAGCTGTTTATCCCTATCTTCCATCTGGAGCTGCTGGGATATAGTTCACTATGATGATGGCTACTGAATGAGCTGCACTGGCAGGACCTCTGTGACAAGGAAGGATTGTGGCTAGGGAGCCAGGCCCAAATCAAAGGATGTCAAGGAAATGAATGGAGTTAAGCAGAAAACAGCCAACTCTTCTCAAACATGATGGGACAGCAATTCAAAAAGAATGACAGTGCACAGCTTTTAAAACTACAAAATGGGAGAATATTATGTTCCTTTGTTCTTTCACTTACAGAGGTTACTTTATAGATATTTGTTTCAGATCAAATAAGCATGCTACTTACAACTGAAATATAATGACTCTGTTGACTGCTATGTACTGTTTAAAATATGTTTAACCACATTAGATTATAAGCCTCTTTTAGGGAAGGTATCCAATATTTATCTGGGCACATCAATAACCAGTACAAGAGAAGCATTCTTGATCCACAGGTCCTCTCAGAATCTGCAGTTACTATGTGTTTAGAAAATGGCAGAACAGAAAAGTCATGCACACATGTGCAGACACACACACACACACAAACACACACACACTCCCTTTTAATGGGGGATAGTACAGAAAAGTCCATAAACAGCACAGAAAAGCACCTGCAAAGAATGGACAAATGTAAGCACACATCCCACCAACCACAGTCATAGCTGGAATAAGTGCTAAGTACCGCAGGGGTGGGAGGCTTCACAAGAAGTGAGGGCATGTCTGGGAACACAGCCAGTGAGAGACTGTCTAGAAAACCTCTGTGGAAGAGAGTTGTAAGCAGATCTTGAAGGGAGACATGTAATTTTCTGGGATTTTTTTTTTTTTGGTTTTTACTCTGCTGCTTATGGTGATGAATTACCACTTTGGCAGTCTAGTTTTGTGCAATGTTATTGTAGAACTTTTATTCTTTATAATAAAATCCGTTTCAAAAACTATGCTAATAGTTATAGAGCATGAGATGCAAAAATATCCCAGAGATAAAAATGGAAGAGTTCTAAGAAGTGTTACTACTCAGGCTAGATTCTGAGTTGGGTTAGAATTGGGGCTGTTCTGGCTGGTGGGTTAAAATTTGTGAGCATTATTTGTAATTTGACAGAAAGGATAACTGCAGTGATGAGATAAAAGGACCATTGAGGAAGGTACAGTTAGCTGTATTATTGCTTCAGGAGGTTTGACGGAGGGAAAAGTGAAATAGAGAATACACACGAGGCATCTGCACACCTTATTTGTGACATAAGCAAGGAAAAGACCAACCTGAGAGAATATATTTATTAGTCAGCATAATTCTTTCATGAACATCTTGTTCATTTTGCTATATGGAGTTCACAGGTTGATTCTGTGACTCTCACTCTTCTGGTTATGGGTAGGTATTATCACTTTGCTACCCTGTTTTTACACACAGTTAATGTAATGTTTTTATTTTTTGCAATAAAATCCATTTATTCAACTATGCTGACTAGATTAAAAGCGTGCTTTTTGGAATCAGAATTGCATTGTGTATTCTTTTGCTTTATAGACAATATTCATTTAAGGTCTGAGCTGATAGACACTGAGATTCTTATTAACTGAGGCAACCACAGAAAGGCTTGGAATGATTAACACTTGGAATCAGGAGAAAGCACTAACTAGGCACCTAATTCGTGCCCATTGCTTTATATTTGCTTTTTCTTTAATGTCTCCACAACAAGGATTAAAATGATATAAGGATATAAGGATTAAAATAGATTAAACAAATTGCTCAAAGTTATATAGTTAATGAAAGAATGAAAAGGGATTTGAACTTAGCTCTAAGTGGGATCTCACTGTTTCAGTTTATTTAGTGTTGCTATAAAGAAATATCTGAGGCTGAGTAATTTATAAAGGAAAGTAGTTTATGTGGCTCACCGTTCTGCAGGCTATATATGAAGCACGGTGCTGACATCTGCTCAGCTTCTGGTGAGGGCCTCAGGCTTCTTCCACTCAAGGGGGAAAGCAAAGGGGAGCCAGGTTGTGTGAAGATCACATGGCAAAAGAGGAAGCAAGAGAGAGAGGTGAGGTGCCAGGCTTGTTTTTTCACCAACTAGCCCTTGCAGCAACTAATAGAGTGAAAGTCACTCTCCCACTATACCCAAGGAGGACATTAATCTATTAATGAAGGATCTGCTTCCATGACCCCAAACACCACCCACTAGGCCCCACCTCCAACATTAGGGATCCAATTTCAACATGAGATTTTGGAGGGACAAACACGCAAACAGTATCACCCATCCTTTTTTCATTACTCAGTTTTGCTTGGATTTTCATGGAGCTTGATTATCTAGATTTCAAGTTGCTCAATTTTTTGACATCCTATCAGTTTTGTGTTAGCAACCTGTCCCAGGGAAAATTAAAAAAAAAGTGAAGTATACAATTTATCAGTCTTGTTAGTATAGCTCTTATAAAAAGTTTTGCTGAAGAGGAAATTGAATCAAATGCCAAAAATAAGAAGTCTGGTTAGTAACTATGATTTTAATTTTTAAAATTCTCTCTCTGATGTAGAGCATTGTGACTCAAAAGCAGGTGTCATTATGTAAAATCTATGTATCAAAAGTCAACATATTAAGGGAATGGCATTTAAAAAATTCCTTCTTACGCCATTGTAAACTGTGACTGGCACAGTTTTATAAACTACATATATTAATTTATTAAACATTCTAAAGTATTTAGTTCACATTACAATGCTTTTTTAAACAGAAATTTTCTTTATTAAATGAGCTGCTGTCTCAGTTAACTTCTGGAAAATATTTTAAAATATCATTTTAAGTTGAGAAGACCACTGCCATTAATGGATAAGTTTAATTGGGGGTCTATGTAGTCTTTTGGGGGTCAAGTATTTTGGTCTGAATTGTCACACCTCAAAATACATGTTCATGTTCTCAGCCCTGGCACCTGCTCATGCCTTTATTGGGAAATAGGGTTTTTACACATGCAATCAAATTAAGATGAGACCACACTGGATTAGGGTTGACCTTAATCTAATGACTGATGTTCTTATCAGGAAAGGGAAATTTGGACAGAGGCACGTAGAGGAGAATGCCAGATGAAGATGATGACAGAAATTAGAGTGATGGGTCTATAGGCCAAGGGACATCAAGAATTGCCAGCAACCACCAGAAGCTGTAAGAGAAACATGGAACAGATTCTCCCTGAAAGCTTCAAGTAGAAACCAATCCTGTTGACATCATGATTTCAGACTTCTAGCCCCAGGAGTGTGAGAGAATACATTTCTGTTATTTCGTGCCACCCAGCATGTGGTAGTTTGTTCTGGCAGCCCTAGGAAACAAATACCGATAACAAAAAATAATCAACCACAGAAAGTGCATCTTTGTCTTCTAGTGGGTATTTCTTTTCTTCCAAGTTACAAGTTTTCCCTGTGGATACTGACAGACTCCTAATAGACAACAACTGAACAATATATGTACATTCCTTAACATTTTTTTTTTGACGGCAAAATGTTTTCAAGTATAAAGTCACATCCAATTTCATGGTTCTGAGTCTAACTGGAATATATTTTTATTTAGTAATGGCAAAGAAAGATTTCTGGTTCAAGATCAAAGGATTTGAACAATTCCTATAGATTCTTGGGCTTCCAATGACATCTTCACAATAATATGCAGCAGATGTGCTGCTGTTATGAACCAATGTGTCATCATCCTATCTCTGAAAAAAAAAAAAAAAAAAAAAAACAAGAACACAGGACAGTGTTTGGGAAAGGGGGGATGGGCAAGGACTAGCAAGGAGACATACTCATTTTTAAAACTTTCTGGGTGCCTGCACCAAACTAGCTTCACTCTCATTTTATCATAATAACTGGGAAAAAAAACCCTTTCACTTTAATATTTGTTAAAGAAAAAACTACTAGGTAAAACTCAAGATATCTATGAAAAAGGAGAAACTCATCAAACATTAAAAAAAAAATACTAATTGGGTACTATATACCTAGTGCTTTCGCATAAGTAAGTGATCTTGTAAATCCTTCAGTAAACTCTGAGGTATAACAATCATGGATTATTTCCCCTATATTTTTCAGCCAAGGAAACAGCTTCTAGGATGACTTTTTTTACTCTATCAAGGTCACACAACTTGTCATTTTTAGAGTTAGGATCCAAACCTCTAAGTCAAGTCTTCTGACTCAAGAGGAATAACCAGCTGCCTGTCATGCTAAACTGCACTAACAGAACCTCTCCCGACTAATCCGGAATATGAAATATATTATGAAACACATCTAGATTAAAATAAAACTCAGTAAAAGAGATGCAAAAATTATTTCTTTCCTGGGAACCTGAAAATTGATATTGAAGAGTCAAATCCGGTTTTTGTAATTCAGACACCTATTTGTATTAAGTTGACCAATTTACAAAAACATTTTGAAAGCCTGAATCTATATTCACTAAAAAAAGTAGAAATGATAACAGACATTTAAAATGAGCAGATATGCAGTGGGTTTTGATATTAATCTGCAGTTTTTACTTGGGAAAGGGCTGCCGATAATGCTTCATTCACGCTGAGAGCTTTGTCTGTAGCTGGTCCTGTGGGATCCTGCACGGTGTGCCCCAGAGAAATCTCATTCTGAGAGTGTGGTCTGTGCTGCTCCAGAACGCTTTGCTAAATCTCTGCGTTAAGGTTTTCAATGGCCCCAACTATAGACATTAAGTTCTGGGTCTTAACTCTTTTGACTCCCACAATGGTGGCATAATATTGGATTTGCTCATGGATCATGTTGCAAATTGTGTAGGAACGTGTTCACAATGGCCTTCAATCCTCTATCTGAGATAGAGCTATTTATAGACTCTTATTTCTTTTTAGCTTGTTGGTGTATTCTCTAATCTACCGACCAAAGAAAACTCATCTGGAATTTTTGCTGTAGCAAAGACGTATTGACAAAGGAAAGATACCTTCCTTTTATTCTTTCTCTTTCTTATGCAGCCTTTTTGATTTAGTGGTGTTTATAACAAACTTTTCCTTGCTTTTACTTTAAATGTATCTCGCAGGAGGGGTACTTCTGGTCATCGCGGTCAAGTTGTATTGTCAAAACTATCCTGGGGATTCTGAGTGGGGCATTACAGCTGAAGAGGAGTCTTCTTTTGCCATTCTGAGGTCAGTGTGCTTTTGTATACTTTTTATGATTCTAAGTTCATCTTAGATACTCAATTTCTGTTTTTTAATTCAGTCTTTCACTGAGAACACATTAATCATTAAATCACATTTTTCTTATGAAATGTGCAAATTCTCAAAATGCCATTTATTTAAATTGAGGATAAAGTGGAAACTAAGAGCAATTTTTTCCCTCTCAAAATTACAGCATGGAGACTACCCACTAGAGGGTGTCATTGAGCTGTTATGGTATGAAATGACCTGCTCCCACAGAGAGTTTCCTTCCTGGCAATTTTGCATCTTGAGTGGATAACGTGGATTGTCTGGTGGGTAAGGGAGAAAGCAGTGATGCTTCACGGATTCCTAAGGAATCCAAATGGATAAAAAGAAAGAAAGAATATATATATATATGAATTTTATAAACACAACATAAATACTTTCTTACAAACAGGCACATACAAATACACCTTAAAACAAAACTCCATCTTTAATGACCTAAAGATTACTGCCTTTAGTAGAAATATTATTTTTTTCCAGCATTCAATAAACTGAAGACCTATAGTACTGCTTTTGATCTTACAGATTAATGTGTTTTTTTAAACCAGAAGATTCATGGGACAAAGCATTTCCTTTAGCTTTACTGGGTTTTACTTGCCATTACCCCTGAATATGAGATTGGGCTAAAAATTCCAATCTAGAACCACAGCATGAAGTCAGATCAACACCCACAGGACTCCAAGATACCTACAAGCATTACCATTTGCTCTTTATATGTTCACATTTAAGATGCTGGTTTGTTATTCTCCTTTTCATCTTTGGGGGTTGTTAACTTTATAATATTTCAGCGTGTCAATACAATTTTGTAGCTGCTAGCCTGAGTCCTTTTAAATATTTTAGCATGCTTCCTTTAATTAGGTTTTCAAATAAAATCAAATCAGTGTGTCCTTCTTAACGTTGGAAGACTGTCATTAGAAAATAATCCAAGTTCTTCTACCTTTGCTTATAAGGGTTATTTTCAAATTCTTTATCAATTAAATTTTCTAATGTTCCATTTCCATATTGCCTATTTCTTGGCTTGAGTTGTCAGAGCAAATTAATTAATGCCACAGTCTTTCTGATTGGTTATTGTATATTTTATTTAAGAAACTCAGAAGTATTTAATTGGCCTGGAATATGGCCATTTGGATCAAACTGTTCAGTTGCATGTCTTTGCTTGTTCCTACTTTGACCATGAAGAGACATCTATTAAAAACCAAGTTTGACCATAAAGAAAATAGTGAAATTGATGTCCCTCAATTATCCCTTCAGTTAGTTTCAAATGTTTAGAATTTTCCTATCTTCCCTGACTTTCAAGGAACTGTCTTTTATAATTCCTTTCTTTTAAATCCTTTTAACTATTACCACTCACAGGTTAGTAATAGTTTTAATTAACTTCTTATTGAAGATTACTTAAAATAATATTCTCTCTTGTCAATGGCTTTAGTTACCATATGTATTCCGATTAGTCTTACATATATACCAGTTCAATATACCAGTTCAGTGGTTCTCAAATATTTTTTTCTTAGTAACTCTTTACACTTCTAGAAACTATTGAGAACACACCAAGAGTTTTTAATTATGTGGTCATATCTATTGATACTTATTGTATTAAGTATGGAAATTGAGACGGTTTTATAACATTTACTAATTAATTTAAAAGATTCACTACTTATCCATTAAAGTAATAGATCCATTACTTACCAATGTAAAAGTATTAATATTACCTATTAACATAAGTAATAATTTTTTAATGAAAAATAACTATGTTCCCAAACTAAAAAAATTAGTGACAAAAATGACACTGTTGTGCATTTTTGCAACTCTCTTATGCCTGGTTTATAGAAGACAGCTAGATTTTCATCTGCCTCTGCATTCAATCTGTTGTGATATTCTGTTTTGGTTGAAGTATATAAAGACAATTTGGCCTCTCACAGATATATAGTTGGTAAAAGAGGTATTTTTTACCAACTATATATCTTTTCATGTAACTATGAATATTCTTTACCAACTATATAGTCTTTTCATGTAACTATGAATATTCTTCTTTGATACTATACCAAATATCAATGAGATAGTTTCAAAAAAAGTAATTGCCAGGTAGAATCAAAAACTATAGTAAATAACTTCTCATACTTTATTGCATTAAAATCCACTGGTCTACCTTGCACTTTGAAAGGATCTTTTAACCAGACGTGATATTATAACATCATGTATTTGTTATTTGGAAAAATATTGATTTCTTGGGTTACACATTTTCCAAATGTTGACAGCTTTTATTGTATAACATCAAAACAAGCCAACCAATCACATTTGAAACATCATCGCCTATCTTCTCCAAAAAGTCTTAAAGTGTTTGAAAGCTGCCAGGCTCCCGGTAGTAGGTGCTACTGCCTATACATGTGCTAAGGCACCAGTAGTATTATCCACCATTGTTTTCACATCATCACTGCAAATACCAACACAATGAAAAAGGCAAATATGTTCACGTCTTAGTGATGTTATTTAAATAGCTTTGACCTCAGGAGTTTCTCAAAAGGGTATCAGGGAATACCCCTGGTCTGTGCACCACACTTTAAAAAGTCCTGTACTAATTAAAAACTTTTCTTGAACCCTAGATCAATATATTCAGTGGTCTACTAGGTGTGCTATACGCACTGCCAACTCAAGAATCTTTTTTTTTTTTTTTTTTGAGATGGGAGTCTCGCTCTGTCGCCCAGGCTGGAGTGCAGTGGCACGATCTCGGCTCACTGCAAGCTCCCCGTCCCGAGTTCACGACATTCTCCTGCCTCAGCCTCCCGAGTAGCTGGGACTACAGGCGCCTGCCACCATGCCCGGCTAATTTTTTTGTATTTTTAGCAGAGACGGGGTTTCACCGTGGTAACCAGGATGGTCTCCACCTCCTGACCTTGTGATCCGCCCGCCTCGGCCTCCCAAAGTGCTGGGATTACAGGCGTGAGTCACCGTGACTGGCCCAACTCAAGAATCTTGACTGGATAATAGTCACATTCTTCCCTTCCTCCAAGCTGCTTCTCTTTCGTATTTCATCTCAGACACCTTCATTTTCTAAGCCACTCAAGTCAGAAACCTGTGAGTCACTTTTATTTACCCTTGACCTCTTTTGACGAATTACTCACCAAGTTCAATCTCTTAAATACACTTTTCCCGACCAACTTTGTTAAGATTGGGTTCAAGGCTTCAGTATCTCCAACAACTGCCTGTAACTAGTCTTCCCCATCACTCCCTTGCCCAAATCTCCCTCTTCTATTCACAATGCACATGCCTTCTAGATTTAGTTTATAAAGAGCAATTCTAGATAATGCAAAAGTAGAATTAGAGTCTCTATGTCATACAGCCCTGGCCTCATTTCCTTCCTCTGTCACTTCTCCGGCTGAGTGACCTTGGCAAGTTGCTCAGGCTGTCTGTGCTAGAGTATCTTCGTTGTAAAATAATTTTTAATTAAAAAATATTTATTGCATTTGGCTGTAAATATAGGTGGATCACGCAACCTGGCATTTAGCAAGTTCTTAATATATGTTTATCATTGTTTTTGGTCAATTATCTCCCTGCAAACCCTCACCATTTTATTATAAGCATTAGCTGATGTGTTAGAATTATTGTCTTTAACTTATTCTTCATTTTACTCCGAGGGCATAGCACAATATCTGAAACATAGTTGATAGTTAATGAAACATAGTTGAATACAGAAAAGATATGAATTATCTATAAATGTAGACTTTCTTAGTTTTATTACTGTTCACATTTTTAAGCCATGTGTCTTAATTCTTGAAGATTCTACTAATTATCAGGCAAAAATATACTATAATAGTTTAACATATATTACCTTAAAAGAATTAGTTTGTGAACATGTTGCCCTCAGTTGGCAAAATATCTCAGACCATTAGAAAAACACACGTTTCTTCTGACGTCCTAAAAGAGCAGCGGTTTTAAGTTGGCTGTGGGTAAAATTGATGAACAGTGAGGAAATTCCCCAAAATTCCTTAAAGTATTCACAATATTCTGTGAATGTCACCTATGCATTTTTTTGGTGGTGGGGTTATGGGGAAGATCTATTTCTTTGATCAGATTCTCAAAAGAGGTCTGTGACCCAGACAAGCAGTAACCACCGTCATAGAAGATGTCAGGGAACATAGGACCAGGTTCCAGATTGCCTAGGGAACATAGTACTATAATACCAGATTGTCAGGTTCCATGACAGACTCAATCAGATGTATTTTCCAGTGGGGAAGATTTTTAGAACATGCCAAATCACACAATAAAGGCAATTGTCCCAGACTTAGGATTGAACTTTCGAAACAAATTATCTGAAGTCCATGACCTTAAACCCAAGTACCTGACCCCTGTGCAAGAGCCAATAAATAACATCATTAACTCACAGTGCCGACTATATTCATGTTTCTTCCATGTCCCTTGGGTTTGTTGCCTGCACTGCTGTGGCTTACAACAGAGCCTGTGATGATCACAGCCCTGGGTTTAGTTTCTTTGGTGTAAATCTCCTGAATGTTTCTTTCATTTTTTACATGTTCTCAATGTGGTGTCTTTTATTTTTTATTTTTAGAATAGAAATCCAAATGGCTCTAAAAACAGAACATCATGGTTTCTCTTTTTTAAAAAGCCCAAGCAGAGAAAAAAGCCATTCTTTGACCTTATGACATCTTTTGAAAACATGTTTATTACTAGAATTTTTTTTGTCATGCTCCTTTTGAACTTTAAATTGACTACACTGAGATTTTAACTGAAACTCAGTAAAATATTGGAAGATTCACTTGGATGAAATATAGTGTCTAAATATAAGATCACAGCCAGACAGTATAGGAATAGGTAAAGGAACAGGTAAAGAAAGAAAGTGAGAGAAATGCCAGAACTATCCAGAATAGAAGTTTTAACTGGCTTTTTTTGATCTGAAATTTCATATGTTATATTTGGAAGTACAAGACGATAATAGGGTCTGGGATCCAGTCCCCTCTTTATAGGCCACCAAACATCCCCAGCTGTCTGGGAAAATCTTATTTTACACCCATTGCCCAAGAATCTTACTAGTCCCTCTTTCACTCTCAGAAGTATCTGTTTGGGCAACAAATTATATGGACCTGCTTTTTGCCACTAACAATGTTATATGTGAGATACCTCTAGAATTAGGTACATACACAGTACTGGTTAAAATCAAAGAAGCAAAGTGAGCTATTCAGATGGCCAAGCATTATACTCTTTTATAGAAGGATAAACTCATAGCCTACGGGAAAAGTCCACATATTGTGTTGCTGGAAAGATTCAGGGCTGTATCTGCAACGTGAAGCATGCTTGCATCGAATAATCTGACGTCATCATTCAGTATATTCTTGGTGGACAGCCCTTAGCTCAGTGTGTGTGCAAAGAATTATAATCAAGATCTTATCAGTAGAAAATGGATAAATGCCTCAAAAATACTATGGTCATTTTTTTCACCCTGTGATATTTTTTATTACTGCATGTGTGCAAGTTTGCCTAATTAACCCATAAGGGCTGAACCTCTGATAAGGGTGTGGGACCACAGATGACACCTGATGCTTGGGGCCATCTGATTGATAAGAAATGTGTTTTAATCTGAATTCCTGACTATTCATTGTTTACATTTTTAGTTTTTGCAATAAAAAGTAGAACTCTCTTTTTAAATGTATCAAAATAAAATATGCCTTTGAATAATGCTGTGAAAGAGGTTGATGAAAATAGCACCTTTGTATAGTTTGATACTCCCCTCTCTCCAACACTTACTGGTCCTTAATGAATTCTGGTCCTTTCACTTTTCTCCATTTATGGTTTCAAAGAGACACATGTTGGGCTTTTCTCTCTCTCAATTGCTTACTTATTAAAATCTTCTGGTGTATGCATGACCTATATTTGTGAATGTCCTTAGATCATGTCTCACTCTGATGACACTCATCCTTCAGCCACACAAGTCAGGCATATGGGTGAGTAAGAAGGTTGTGGTTACTGCTTTGCTGGAAACACTTTCTTAGACTCACTTTATTTTTTGCCATGAAACTAGAAACAAAATTGATACATCATTTCAAAGAAACTCTACCTACCTCTCAGAAGTTTCACTGCAAGTTTTCTTTCTTTCTTCCTTTTATGAAGAGAGAAATATGTTCCCACTCTTCATGTTTTCTTTTTTTCCTTCACTGTCACTGGAGTTCATGTACATTGAAATTGAAGTTCTTTGCAATAATCTTAGTCACTGACTGTTTTCAGGAAGTTTTTGACACAGAGCTTCTAGTTATAGGAACAAGATTTTTAAAATAAATAACTTTAAAAATTGTTGGACTTAAATGTGTGTTTTGAACAGATTTCATACTGTTTTCATGATACTTTGTTTTCTTGAGCTATTCTGTCCATACTTCACATTCTATGAATAGCTAGAATATATTCCTTTCCTTTTCTCTACTTTTGCTCCACTTATTCATCTTAGTACGTAATGGCTATAAAACCTGTGATTTAGCATTTTTCATGTATCCAAAAGTGTTTCAGGAATAGAAGGAGTAGAAGAAATGAATAAATAAACGTGGGAAATATGGAGTGATCCTAATTAACGTGTTGCTTTAATGAAGGGCTGGCTAATGCACATTGAGAAACTCTAAGAGGTGGGGGTTATTGCACAGTATTCCCTAGTATATTTGCTCGTGGGAATTGTGTCCACTGGACATTTCTTTGGCTTTAAATATTTCATGGGAACAACGGTCCGTGGAAGAGATTTCGGGAAGTGCTATTCTTGTCCCATTGAATGAAGACAGGTGGGGTTGCACATGTATGAGTACCTCTGCAAGTATCAATATGCGGCTATGTGTGTCCATGAATGTGTATATCTATCTGCGATTAAGGCTTGGCTGTGGGAGGCACTATTCTATCAACACTCTGTCTGTATGTATGGATTGATGCCTGCATGGGGGATGTGCCACTCCGTGGATGAGTGTGCGGGTATGTGTATATGAATATACTTTATGTCAGTAGTTCCTGTGTAAGACAAGGTGAGAATCAGTTTTCAGCATGATTGGTTTCAGGCCAGCATAAGGTGGTGATTGGCTTTAAGCCAAGATTACTATTTCCTTACCAAATTACATACACAGATCTGCTGGCATAAAGAACTTACGTTTTAAAAATTGTGAGAAAGTTAACTGTGAGCTTAAAGTAAAAATTGGAATTGCTGATGAAGGAACCATGCGTAATTGAGGTGCCAGGGGCTCCAATATCATGGGTAATTGTAGCTTCATTGCTTAATGTAGGCAAAATTTGTGTAGAGTAGGACAGAATTATTTCTATTTGTGTATTCTCTTTTGCTTGTATTGGGCAATGACACACCAATTATCATCGTTCAAATCACTTAGTGCTCCAATTACCATTTACTCCAAAGTGTGTGCTTTTGATTTCAGCACCTAAGATCAGAGAGGATAACTCGGAAAATTATGTTTGGCTAATGGCTAAGAGCTCCCCGACCCTCTTTTGATAACAATGCCACCCTCATGGTATGCTTTTGTCCATGAATAAAAATACGGAATTTCTTCTAAGAGGGAAGCAAGGAAGTTATTTGACATAAGGGCTTCCAATGCCTTATCCCTGGTGAAATCTCAGTGTCCACCTGTATTTATAATTCCTTCTGGTCTGTGACAGATTATATAATCACAACTGAATCTCAAGAGGACCACTTCTTAGATTATCACCGTTTTAAAAGCAGATTCGTGTCACAAAGGAAGCAGAGTTAAAGTGACCTGAGTGGAAGCTGACAGGTTGTGAAGGTGAATTAGCCACTCTGGTGTCAGTGGGTGCAAATCACTGCAGGGGGCGGTGACCGTGGCAGGAAAGGTCTCTTCTGGGTTAGCTGCTGGGTCAATTAGGTATTAATGGCAGCAGAGAACTATTCTTTTGGTGTCGAAAAGGCCCGCTGAGATCAGTGTCAGTAGAACTGCAAAGATGAGCATTTTGTCATGATATGGAAACAATAGTTACTTTATAAGTTTCTCCTTATACACCACACTACAAAAGCACACATAAGCTAGCCCTTTAGTGAAAGTTTTATTTTCCTAAATACTTTTGCCTTCATTGAATACAAAATATTTCAGCTTTTTGTTGTATCTTTATGTGTTTTCCTACTTTTATCATTAGTCTATTCTGTAACATGCAATTCAGACATGCCCGTGAACGACTGGCTTTATGGTAAGATTCTGGTTTTGAACTATATTTTTCTACCGATCCACTCAGCAAATTGAAAATGCCTTCTTCTAGAAAATGAAGTGTGCTCAAATCATAAAGAAATAATATAAATGTGATTAAAATGTACCTAGTCCACTTAAAAATTGGGAAGATCAATTATTTTATTTTAGTAAATTAATGTCTTATGGCATTAGCCAAATAAAATAATTATGATAGCATAAACAAATTCCACAACAAAATACTGTATTTAAATTAAAACTTGTGATATTTGCCATTCAGTAACATCAGTTAGAAATCCTTGGAAATTTGCTTCCAGGGACAGCACTGAGCAAGGGAGTAAATATTTTAATCTGTGATTTCCATCGAGTATCTTTTACTTTTGCATCATTTTGACACTAAGTGTCCCACAAAAGGAATATGACAAGCATATTAATCTGACAAGGAGTAAGTAGATCAATGTATAAAACTGAGATTATTTTGAATGTTAAGTGGAACCAAAAGGAGGACGATGCTTAGGCCAGAGGAATGAATCAACACAAACACTATTGGGTAAATATATTCAATCTTTTTAGTAAGCTTGTTTAAAAGGCATCTCTAAATCTTTGAAATTAACCATCCATCAATATATGTACTCTCTTCTAATAAAACTCAATTATAGTAGTCCCAGGAAAACTCAAGCTATTAAAAACTGCATTATAAAAAATAATTATTTCAATGAGAAAAAGCGGGAAAGGGCTAAGTTCTATAACGTGACAATATGAAGGTATTGTTTTCTGTTAGAAATTTCAATAAATTTCTGAAGCATCTTTAAATAGTTGTAAGTGCAAAGCTTTGAGACCTAAACATCAAGGAACAAATCCAGCTTTTGATCACATCAATTTCTGCTCAAGAGTTATAGGTAACTGCTATTCATTTTTAGTACCTGTATCACTCATTGTTGGGAGAAACAAAACATGTCACCTTAAATTCAGCAGCCCCACTGCAGCAGAACAATTTTTTAACTAGCCCCATTCTTAGTGGAATTGCATTCTAATATGTTGTGGTTAGCATAATGCAGAACATCCCTAATTAATATCTTCTGTTATAGTCAGTTCTTGTTAAGAAAGTTTAAGCTGACAGAGACATTATTAATATTTTTTAATGGAGAAGCATTCATGATAGACAACATGTGGTAAGTCAGATCATTCCAGAAGGTACATCAGGACTTGGCAAAGACCATCAAAGAAATTCCCAGTTTGGGCTCAGAAAACTGAAAATTTATGTGTCCTGGAAGTGGGGTCACGGTTTGTGTAAATTATACTATTATACTTCCTTTCACCTAGAAGCAGGAAAGGGAAAAACAAGCCTCCTTTTGTGTCTTCTAGCAAGTGTTCTGATTGTGTCTTGTGAACTCATCTTATTCATTTCTGCTCTGGTTTGATTTTTGCCTTTGAGAGGAGGGTATGTGAGCATGTCTATAGCTTGGTAAGAGGTGTCCACAGACTATGAAGAGAAACATGAAAGCAAATACAGGAGAACCATGACATTGAGAAGAGAAAAAGAGAAGAATACGTCTGGAAAGAGAGAAAACAAAAACAAAACACAACCAAGTTGTCATTTCCTTTGCATATTGTGGTGAAGAAATTGGGGAACTCTTGTGTTCAATTCATTACTTGCTATCTATGAATAACTATTCCTTTTTTTGTATGTTTGACAATTTTATCCTGATCTTTCTGATATATTTGTTGCTGGAGGCTCCCCAGCTCACTCTGCTGGTCAGCACACAGCCTGCTGCTTCTGTCACTTGCTTGTCATCTTCATACACAGTGCCATGAGCATTCACATCTTGTCAGTCATGTCATTACTCTATACCTGTCAGCATTAAAGGTGTCACCTTCTTGATAGACACTTTTAGAAATTGGTTAACATTTCACTTTTGCTTTAAACCAAATAAAAGCATCCCTTTGGACCAAGTAGAAAAATGTTAGTTGAGAGGAAACCGGGAGAATGAAGATGACTGGAAATAAAATTTTGCTATTACATGTTGAGCGTTATTGAAACCAAACTGGATAGATAAAAAGTGACCCCAATATAATGGACCCCAATTAAGTCTCTGAAAACGTATTCAATTACATTTCCATGAAAACTACCATCTTGTGTGTCTATATTCTACTCCATACAATCAGGTCATACGTTCCCTTCAAGACCATTTATATTTTTCATTTATCCAGAAGAAAAAGAATTAAGTATTAACCATGATTGCCTTGTGTTGGTAAAATTATGGGTAATTTTGTTGTTACTTTTATTTTCTTAAGTTTCTAATTTTCTACTCTATAAGCCTTAAAAGAGTACTGTTCTATGATTATAGAAGTAATGTTTGTAGTCATAGGAAATTTTACTAAGAAATGAAAGTGATAGAGCAGCATATATACAGTCCACTATCAATGTCACATTCTTGTCATCCACACACGCAGTACCTCGGGCATTCATGTCTCCTCAGCAATGTCGCTATCACTACTCTATGCTTTTGGCTGGGCTAGAGGGTGGGGCTATGGCAGCAGTAAACTGTTTTGCAAATGGCTTGAATCTTTTTGTCAAAGATCGTGCATTATCCATCTCCATAATATTTGTAGAAAACTATCAGTTTTTCCACCTACATAATTTGCTATTCACTGGACTGTGACCTTCAGGGCAATAATTATTTTATTTGTCTTTACTTTTAATACCCTCAGCGTCTCAGATATATGGAAAAATAGTTGTTAAATTATTGAATGAATGAATTTAACATGCTTGAATTACTTTGTAATTACAGTATAGGATTTTGGCAGTCTGGTGTACTTTTACAGAAAGAATCTGCATTCTTGAATTAATAGAATTCACAGATTTTATAATACTGCCACAAAATTTATCACCACCTGGATATTATATGCTTTTCTTACGTATTTGTTATCTCTTTCTCTTCTACCCTCACTAGAAGTCAACTTTTAAGAAGGCAGAAAGGTAATCTGTTTATGTGTTAATTGCGCCTCAAATGACACCTAGCCCAGCGTAGGTACTCACTATATATATATACACACACACATACACATAAAAAATACATATATACATATATGCATATAAAAACATATATACATATATACACATATTAAAAATATATGCATATATACACATAAAAATATATGTGTATATATATTTTTGTATGTATATGTATGTGTATGATGAATCATACATATGTATGTATGATTCATATGTATGTATATGTATATATGTATGATATATGTGTATATGTACATATATACATATATGTATATTTATGTACATATTTTTTATATATATATATATTTTGAGACAGAGTCTTGCTCTGTCACCTAGGCTGGAGTGCAGTGGTGTGATCATGGCTCACTGCAACCTCTGCCTCCCAGGCCCAAGCAATTTTCATGCCTCAGCCTCCTGAGTAGGACTATAGGCGCACGCTACCATGCCCAGCTAATTTTTTGTATTTTAGTAGAGATGGGGTTTCACCGTGTTGCCCAGGCTGGTCATGAACTCCTGAGCTCAGGCAATCCACCTGCCTCAGCCTCCCAAAGTGCTAGGATTACAGGCATGAGCCTAAATATTTGTCAGATGAATGAATACAGTATCTTTTTATAAATTTATAAATGTAAGGAATGTTTATGTGAAAATAATTAGCATATACAAATCACCTACAATTATTCAGAGATAATCATTGTTAAACATTTATTATATTTTCTTCCAAGATGTTCCCATGTGTGCAATGCAAAAATGCAATTGTATGTATTTTAATGTAAGCTAATTTTCCCCATTTTTGGTGTGAGAAGAACATCATCAGTTGTAATGGCTTCTTAATATTTTTCTATTCTTTTTTTCAAAAATTTGTGACATAAGCTTATACTTTGTGGAAAGAGCAGAGACTTTGGAATTAGCCTAGGTTTGAATTCTGGCTCTTCTATTTATCACCTGTGTAATCTTGGATATGTCCCCAACACGTCTGTGCTTTTGAAGCAGTGTAGGGGAAGAGATGAGAAACGAATAGCAAAGAAACCAAGAAGGGAGAGAAGAGAGAGTCCTAAAAAGGAGGCAGAATCCCCATGCCACTCGCTGGGTTCTGATGCTACGCTCAGCTCTCTCAGTGCAGAATGTCTTCCTCCTTTGCATTCAGCTGCCAAAGGTACGACACCATCACAAGGGAGATGGGAATGTTTTATCCTAAGTCTCAAAACCTTTTCTGCCCTCAGCTCTCATGGCCAATAATAAACACGTCACAGATAAAAATTTAAGCACAATAATCTTCCTTGAAGGAGTGCTGTGTGCAGAGGCTTCGGCATCAATATCTCACTACACGAACCTCGTGCTGAGATGAAGTGTCAATGTCAGCCAAGAGTGATTTACAGTATCCCCCAAAATGCCATTTTGTTTTACACCAGTTTGTTTTCTGCCTTTATTATTCAGGTTTTTAAAGAACATCATAAGGTTATTATAAGTTATTTTCATTTGTCAAGGACTTAATCACTTCCTACATATCTTCTCTATTTCTCCTTTCTTTTATCATTTAGGACCCCGTGTGTTTTTAGAATCTATTTTTCTGGGGCATTTTTAGTAGGTCATTTATTAAGAAACTTGTACAAACTTCCTAGTAGGCATAGTTGATAGTGGTGACCTTCATGGTGTAATTTTTTTTTTTTTTGGAAGTTCAACCCTTCACCCCTGCCCATTTCCTAAAATATCATTCTTCTACCTCTGCCATTCTGATTTATAGTCCTCGCTGAATTTTCATTCTTTGGGATAAACATTATATTAATCAAATAAATATTTGCCATTACCTACTTGGTGCCAGTATATATTTTAAGGCTAATATGTGCATGATTCATCAGGAAACAGGTTATTAAAGTGGGGCCTCACTGAGGTTCTTTTGTGATTAAGGTGTTAGCTGATGACAGGTTCTCAAAATATTTTGTACAGAGAATTTTAGAGTAAAATCTCACTTGCCAATGTTTCTGAGAGATTGAAAGTTTTTTTTCCTTGAGAAAATCCTGGCTTTTCCAGGAGAGGCCAGGTGCTTAGGCCCGAAGAGATCACTGTTTTATTTGAGAGAAAAAAGATCCAACTCTCAGACTTTCACAATGGAAACTTTCTCTCTCAGCCTCTTTGTTTTGGTTTTATTCTCAGGAAGGAAAGCTTCTTCCCAAGAGATGGCCAAAAGGCAAATGGCCACAAGTAACTCATGGTTTATATCCTACCAGCTAGGTGATCTCAGTGGAGAGAAGACCTTTTCTCCAAAAGCTCTGAAAACAGTTTTGAACTTGAGTCCTTTTGGTCCAGCCTGAGTTACATTTCTATGACATGAGTGGTGTGATACACACGCGCACACACACACACGCACATGTACACTCTTTCACACACACACGCACATGCACACACTTTCTCACACACAAACACACACACACACACACACACACACAGAGAGAGAGAGAGAGAGAGAGAGAGATTGATTTTCCCTGGTCAAAGAGAAGGCTCATGACTCAAACTGCGCCAACCAGTATCTTTCCTGGGAATTTATATCTTCTGTGGGGATACACAACACAAATGTGCAAAATGATAGAGGATGATTCATCCTGGATAATGGTACCCTAAAAATGGCCCTTTTGTTCCTGTGCTGCTAAAAGCCAAGGGCTGCTTGGTTACAGCCTTCTGCTATCCTCTGTGCAATTATACTAAGAGAAAACGGAGCATTTTCATTTTTGGATACCTGGTAGCCTTCCTTCATAACAAAATAATTTGGAAAAATCGAACGATAGTGCTTAAAGTAAGAGAGAAAAAGAGCTTCCTAAACTTCAGTAGACATGCTGACAGAATTTTTTCAAACCTGATTGCTTTTAGGACTTTGGACCCAGACAGGATGGTTTATTACTTTTCAGGGTTGGATTTAGAATATTTGTATCAAATTCAAACCAATATTATTTGATTAAAAATTATGTAATTATTAAGAATTGTGATAAAAAACTCTATACTGATAAATGTAAAACATTTTCTCTGAAACTGAATTAAACCAATTATGTAAAAATAATGTGATAGTGGGATATAGTATAATTCATTGCAATATAATTGTATTTCTGAATCTCTCATATCAAACTGACTGATATGGAAGATAAATACAAACTCAGTTTGCTATTATAATATTAATATATAACCCAACCCATCTGAGAGGTTCACTACAAAAAAGATGCATAAGAGAAAAATAGCCCTGAATGGGAGGTTGTTATATTCTCTGTTACAGAAGAACAGTATGACACAAAATACAAAGTAAAAGTCAAGACAACCAGTTCTCTTGCAAAGGAAATACCAAATTATTCTATGTCATTTCTAAATTTATTCTTCAGTCTGATTGCTTCTTTCTGGGTTATTCATGAACCATCAAACAGAACACAGAAATTACTACATATACTAACTCAGGTATCATATTCTATTATCAGCTAAGGAAGAGGGTTTGATATACTGTCTCCAATGGCACTGGAAGAGATGAAGCCAATCCATGATCTTTTTGCAGTCTCTTATGTCTGACACGCACGGATCTATTCAAACACTTTTACAAATTACTTCAATAACTTACAGCAAAATTTACATATATAATAATATATTTATTATTCTGCATATAAAGTAGGACTCTGTGTTTTATTTTTAGTTTAGTTTAACATTATTTGAGCATCTCCTATGGGCTAGGCATTGTGCTAAAAGCTGGGATGGCAAGATATAGAAGATGTCCCTGTAGTTTGGTTCATAGTCTGATAAGGAAGATAGACAAAGTAGGAGATAAATCTGGTGTAGTGGGATGAGGGTGGTAATGATAGTGGCAAAGTTTTTGAGTGCCTAGTGCCACAAAGCTGGTAGGTTATACAGCCAGGAGTCAAATGTGGTGTGACCAATTCTGCAGTCTATTCTCTTAACTACTGTGATAATCAAGCAGAGAAGGTGCTATGGATATGTATGGGAGAACAGAGGAGTGGCATCTACCCAGCCTATGGGGTCCGGGAAGACTTTTTTGTACAGTCCCCCAAACTTAGGATAATTAGGAATTAGCCAAGCACAAGTGAGAGAAGGGCTTTTTAAGGCAGAAGAAAGAGCCTATGGAGATAAAAACATACCACGTGTCTGGTGTGAAGCACCAGCAAAAATTTAGTAAATTAGAAACCTAATATGTAATGGCCCTGATTTCTGCAAAAACAAAAAGCAATTCTCCCAAAGCAAACCAAAACCCAAACTAAAATGTGTTGGAAACACTGTTACAGGTTAAGAGGAGTTATTGATAGTTTTAGAGCAAGGGAGTAATGCTTTCAGATACCTATTTTAGAAGGTGTAGTGAGACAAACGGGTTTGAGGTAAATTTGAGGCAAATAAACCATTTAGAAAATTCCTGCAGTAGTCTGGATAGGAAGTGACACATATTTAACTAAGATATAACAATGGTGATGAGGGAATGGAAGAAGGAATCAAGAGATATTTCAGAGTTCTAACTGATAAGCATTATAAAGATGTCATAAAATAGAGTCAGACAGGCTAGGTTTAAAAACTGATTCTGCCACTTGTTAGTAGCTGACCTTGGGCAAGTTGCTTAACCTCTCTGGTTTTCAGTATCTTAACCTGTCAAATGGGGGTAATAACAGAACTTACCTCATTGGGTTGCTGTGAGGATTAAATGCAAATGTGTGGAAAATATTTAGAAGAATATCTGCCATGTATTATTATTTCTGATTAGATGTGAGTGATACAGAGGTATTCATTGGAGATTTGGTGGATGGTGCTACAACCATTTAAAATAGAGAATACAGAAAAAGGAGCTGGCTGGGGAGGAAAATTTATGATTTCAGTTTTATATTTGTTGGATTTGATGTGCTTGACTTGTATTCTCAGGTTGAGATGTGTAGTAGGCAGTTGCAGGTATTAGTTGGGAACTCAGAAGTGGCTTGTGAGAAGCAGATGCAGATCTGGGAGTGGTTAGTATTTCTACATAGATGCCACTGGAAGCTATAGATATTGAAGAGATTGTCCATAGAAAGCACTGACGTCAGAAGAAAGGAGAATGAAGAGCAAGACCTAAGAAAATCAGTAATTAAACTGAAGGAAGAAAAGCTGATGGGAGAATGGAGGCAGGGCCAGGGAGAGATTGGTGTCTTCGTGTGTAACTAGAGACACCTGATGATCCTTAGATCATCTAAATCTCACTTTTCCTTTAGAGGGATGAAGAAAAAAACCCATACATCTCTGAGCATCTGTGGCTGATAGGACAGAAACGTTTCATTTTCAGAAAGTTCTACAGACATGAGGGTGAGCAAAATTCTCATTTTTTCATCTACCCCATGATTTAACCCCACTTTCTGTTTTTCATTCTCTGCCTTGCTTCTCTTCTTTCTGGTAGGTAGTCTCTACTTTCACCATGTACTTTTTTTCACAGCGGCATTAAGAACTAACACAACTATTTAGATATGGAGGAATCACAGCTTTGTGTGAATAAAGATAATATTTTCTGTTTATTTCCAATGTTCAAGACTTTTTCAACCTCATTTAATGCAAGGACACACGGTCATTCTGATTCTGTAAGAATCTAGCTTTCTGCAGTGACTCATGATTCCTTTACTAGGAGGTAAAAAAAAGCTCCCAACTCTTTATTTTACATGCCCTTTGCAGCATAGATAAAAAACAAAAACAACAAACTTCTCCATTGCCTCTCAGGAGAAATTCTTTCTCTTGCAGAGCTTCCCTCCCTGGTTTAGGATTGCAAACTTTCTTATCTATTTGAAAAGTTTGAACAATGACCAGATAATTTCATTTTTATTTTTCATGTCTTGTGGATTACTTAGATAAATGAACAAATGAAAATGGTTTGGTTATGTACTCAATGGTCCAAATTATACATAAACCATATAATGGAATGGGACATGTTTCTATTAGTGAATACTTCGATAGAGTTTGAGTTCATTGTTTTATTTGTATCACTAAACTGAATCTTTTGACTTCAACTCAGAAACGTTTGATTTAGTTTCCATATTGATTCAAATACTATGAAAGCTGTCTGCAATCTCAGTGAAAAGAACGTTTTAATATAAGGTAATGTCATCTTTGTGTCTAAACTGTTTTTCTTCTTCGTTAGGTTCTATTTTTGAAAAGGAATAAGCCATAAAACAAGAAAGTATCCGGGAAAAACTGTTTAACGGCAGTTTCAAAAAAAGGATTCTTTTCACGATATAAAAACATTTTTCTTTCTTTTGTGAGAACTATTGAATCCATGTGCTTTTCTCTTGATTATATATGCTTTCAACCTGTGATGTAAACTTCAAAATATAAGATTGTCAGATGCTCTTTCTTGTTTACCATCACTGAGCAACTACCACAAATACCGCTTGTCATCCTTGAGAGACTAGTGTGTGTACTTACGCTATAATTATTAAGATTTTGGCTCCTGCAGTTTTTCTACAATGATGGTTTGTTTTTCCACAGTGAGAAAAATGAGCCCATAACAAAAGACTAGAGACTGAGCAATATTAAAAGTAGCTTCAACTTGTAAAATGCTGAAGTTGTCTAGAACTTCAGATTCCTGAATGTTATGAAAAATCCATTATCTCAAATATCCATTTTTACTTTATTTCTTTCACTTAATATAGTTCAATTCTATGCTTTACTTGATATTACAAATAAATGTTTAAAAGAATATAAATAAGAGCTTTTTCCCCATAGCTTTTTAAAATTCAGAGTTTAGATTTTTTTGGGCTTATATGGATAATTTCTTTCTTTGACAAAACAAGTTTTTTGAGTTAGAAAAATAATTATAATACTGCCAAAGAAACCAGTTGGTAATCAAAAGATATCATTATAGTCAAATTATCAATAAAAGAACCATTTATATGTTCACATATAAATAGAGAAAATTATTAAAAATTACATGCTTACTTCTAGTTCAATGATAAAAGCAGGCAGGGAGAGTGGAATACGTTTTCTTCAAAGACAATAAAAATCTTGCTACATCTTCTTTACATAAAGAAAAAGAAAAGAGTAGCTTATTAACCAAGTGCTAATTTAATTCTTTTGATAAATAAGATTCTTTAAATTTTGTGAGAAACAAAGTTTCTAAAAAAGAACGTTTTGTGGTCTGTTGAGTTTAAGGTAACTTTGGTGATACTTGTAAGTACAGTGAGTGCAAAGGGGCAAATGAAAGAGTTTCTGTCACTTCAAACCTTATTCTATCTGAGTATGCTGTTTATTGCAAAGCAAGAGTTTTGGTACTGCCATGTTTCGCCTGTAACAGTGAGTAAATAGATCATACTGTAAATAAATTACCCATAGGATCCTTGGTCCAGGAACTGATCAAGATGCTAAAATATTGTGAAAATTAGGCACGCAGAAGACTGTGGCTGCCTTAACAAAAATCAAAGGTACCATCAATTCCAAACTTGAGTTCAATCGTATTATGCAAATCTCATTAACCGCAACTGTAGTCCGATATTTCATCCAGGTTTCATCCTCAAGAATACTACTATTAACTGTGGCATATTTCACATTAATATTACCATTACCTACTCTCACTATAGATGAAAAGTTATTCTTTCTTGAACATTCATTTAATACTATGATTTACCAGTTTTACTATTCTAAATTCATTTTTAAATAGTTATTTCACAAGTATTTCTGTTGATTAAGGTCACTTTCCCCATGGATACATACTATACATCATAACTGGATAAGATCTGTAATATGGCCGGGCGTGGTGGCTCACGCCTGTAATCCCAGCACTTTGGGAGGCCGAGGCGGGTGGATCACAAGGTCAGGAGATCAACACCACGGTGACACCCCGTCTCTACTAGAAATACAAAAGAAAACCGGGCGCAGTGGCGGGCGCCTGTAGTCCCAGCTACTCGGGAGGCTGAGGCAGGAGAATGGCGTGAACCCGGGAGGCGGAGCTTATGAACTTCCCTCCACTTAACAGCTCTTCAAATTTATTGGCTAAATGTAATGACCATTTTTAGGGCTATAAAGTAATTTCAATTTAATGTTCCCCATCTTTCATCTTTGTGCACTATTTTCAGGGTTAGATGTTATAGAGTTGCTCAGGAAAGAGCACAAGTTTAGAAGAGGTAAAAGAAATACATTTATATTTACCAATTCCTTCATCTGAATAGCTTGGCATTAAGATTTTTCCAAGATCTCACTGGCAACTGCTCAATAATCATCACTGATGAATTGGGTAGTAATTCCACCCCAGGGTCTAGTCTCATCAGCTGTCATAGGTTAAACAGAATGGAACTGGCCATAGTCAATAAGGCCGGCAAACACCCTCAAGGCCCTAACTAAAATGCTGTTATTGATTCTGTAGGTGGCTCATCTTTCTACAGTTCAATATCTTTAACTAGCATTCCAGTCTAATAGTTTTAGATAACACATCTTTTCTGGGCTATTTTACTCAAGGTAAAAAGACAACCTATTAACATTATAATTTAATATGGCTGCATTGGTACAATCCTAAAACAATTAGATGTAAAAGGAAATATCCTAACGGTTTGAGTATGTGCTGGTATGCTTGTTTGATTCCTTTCCTCTTTTCTATTTCCTTATAGTGTGACTATAACTGGCATGATTGTTTTCTTTTTGTTGACTTGACCATTTGATGGAATTCTCCTTCTCTTTGAATTTTGCCTGTACTTATGATCTCTAACATAAATGGAATTCTAGAGAAGGTGGGGAATTTTGAGTTCATTAAGTCCGCAACTTCACAGCCTAAGCAAGAATTCCCTCTGTAACATTTTGGAAAATGTTCTTTGGGCTCTGTTTAATGCTTTCAGTAAGGTGGTCTTCATTTCTTAACAGGGCAGCCAATTTTGTATGTATGCATTCTTTCTTATTATGAGCCAAGTTCCTCTCCTGTATTCTCCCCATCTCCCACTGCCAGCCTACTGCTCCTTGTTTGGTGCTCTACCACACATGCGAAATGTGGTTACTTTTTCTCCCATGTGACAGCTATTTCAGTGATTTGGGATTAGCTTTATTTAAGACTCTTTTATAGTCAAGACATCAACAATTCTTTTAACCATTCCTCTCACCTCCTGGTTATCAATATTTAAGAATCCAGGTTATTTTCAAAATGATTACAGGGTAGCTCTCATACTTATTAATGTTGTCCATAAACAGTTTTAAAACACTCTACTTTTTTTTTTTATTATTATACTTTAAGTTCTAGGGTACATGTGCATAATGTGCAGGTTTGTTACATATGTATACTTGTGCCATGTTGGCGTGCTGTACCCATCAACTCATCAGCACCCATCAACTCGTCATTTACATCAGGTATAACTCCCAATGCAATCCACTCTACTTTTTAGTAAAGTTCTCAAGGGCAGTCTCCATGTCTTTCTTGAAATTTGTCTGAGAGTCTAGCACAGTTTGTGTCTTTTACATAGAAGTAAGTTCAAAATAAATAATTTTTTTTAAAATGATGTAAACAATATTACTAAAATAGAATTGATAACTTTTCAAATCAATGAGTTGTCTAAAGTAGGGGTTCCCCACCCCGCAGGCCATGGACCGGTTAAGAACCAGGCTGCACCTGCAAAGCTTCATGTGTATTTACAGCTGCTCCCCATCACTCACATTACCGCCTGAGTTCCACCTCCTGTCAGATCAGTGGCAGCATTAGATTCTCATTGGAGTACAAACCCTATTGTGAACTGTGCATGCAAGGGATCTAGGTGGCATGCTTCTTATGAGAATCTAATGCCTGATCATCGTTCACTGTTTCCCATCACCCCAGATGGGACCATCTAGTTGCAGGAAAACAAGCTCAGGGCTCCCACTGATTCTACATTATGGTGAGTTGTGTAGTATTCATTATATGTTACAATGTAATAATATTAGAAATAAAGTGCACAGTCAATGTAATACACTTGAATCATCCCAAAACCACCACCACCACCCCAAGGAAAAATTGTCTTTCACAAAATCAGTCCCTGATGCGAGAAAGGATGGGGATGGCTGGTCTAAAGCAACTGGTTGTTTTGACATCTACTCTGATGTATTCTCATAGTATATTCATAGGCTTAGAGAGCTGAAAGAGAACTTGGAAATGTATGTGGTCCAGGTCTGTTATAACTGGAACCCGACATTGGCTGGAAGCCTTGTTTACATGGAGGGCCACTGAATCCCTATGGATTTAAGTGGATCTTTCTCTGCCCTTCTTCACTGGGTCTATAATTTTAGAAGGACAAGGATCTAATTGTATTGAAGTTGTTATGATTCCATGTCTTCTTACGGTTATTTTTATAGCTTGAAGTAATTTGTTTATATTATCATGCCTAATCCTCCTTTTCTGATGCAGAAACTGAGGCACATGCAGGGTTAGACGAAGTACCCAAGTTCAAACAACTATTAAGGGCAAAGATGGGTCACTCAGGATTTACGGTCTTTGCATTCCTAGCATGATATAGCACTTGTCTTTCAATATATGCTTGTTATCTCATAAGGTGGTCTCCCAATAATTGAAGAAAAAATATATTGTTTTTAAAATGAATTAAATTTGTAGTTATAGTTATTTATATACAGAGCCTAAAGGCCAAATAGTTCTATAAAACATATAATGTAAAAGTAGTTTCTCACCTGTTCTTCTGTATCCTTAATCTATAATTTACGAGGACAACATGCTTATTTTGTTACATTTGAATTTTTGGTGTAACTTCTTATTACAGAAGATAAGGATTTAGCTTTCTCACTTCCTTTTCACCACATATGGGTATTCACTTCCCCTCCCTCATCTCCCTTGTGTAGGTGTATCACAACTTTTATTAATTAATTCTTAATGGAATTACATAATAAATTCATTACTGTATTATGGCAATGTTAACTTTTTTTTTTTTTTTAAATAACTGAGCCACATATTACGCTAGGGTTACATTTACTATCCTACACAACATTTTTGTTTTTCCAGGAGTCAGCAATTTCCTTCCACATAAGAAATGCTCAGCTTGGTTTTCTATGTATCACCATTTCATCCTCAAACTCTATGGTAGAACTGAAGGCCCCTACAAATACCACCAATTATCCCAATGATCATTTCTGTTTTTTTCTAAGAAATATTCTGTCAGAGTCTTGTTTACTCTTGTTCCAGTTTGGACTGGTTTCTATCGAGGCTTGCAACACACATGCCATGTAGCAATGTCCCTCTTATCATGTGGGACTCTCATATCTTCTATCTTGTGTTGAAACTCCTGATTCTTGCATCCCATGTTTTATTTTTTATTAGTTCGCTCTTTCCTTTTGTTGGAGCAGTTCCTCCAAGAGATTCCTTAGGAAGGATGCATGGGGAAGTATATTTTTCAGATTGATTATTTGAAAATATTTTGTTCTCCCCTTTTCTACTTGATGATAGATTATATATTACATTTGAAATTGGAAGATATTTTAGAAATTAGATTTTTGAAGGTATTGCTCTATTGCTTATTAGCTTCTACAATTGCCATTGAGAAACACTATCCTTGTCTTGTAAACTAATTTCCTCCCCTTTGGAAGTATTTTGAAGTTTCTTTTTGTCCCCATTGCTATGAAATTTTATGAAAATATATTTTAGTGTTATCTCATTTCATCCATTATACTGGGAATTTGATAGGCATAGTACTTAATTCAGTAAAGTTAATTTTTTTGGATTATTTTCTTTATTAAGTTTTCTTTCATCTTTGTTTCTTGAGCTCCTATTAATTGCATGTTTGAATTCTTAATTTAATCCTCTAGTTTCTTATGTTTGTTCTTTCTTCTGTGAGATTTCCTTATCTTTATTTTGTATAATTCATTTTTAAAAATTGTTTTATTTTTAATTTTTAAGAGTTCTTTTGTGTTCTCTGAATGTTTATCTTTGATATACTTATGTTTTTGTTTTATGAATGAAGTATTTTCTATTATCTCTCTGAGGATATTCTTACAGTTTTAAAAATAGTTTTATTTTCTTCCTTGGAATTTCTCCTATCTATGTCTTTGAATTTTTTTTTTTTTTGAGATGGAGTTTTGCTTTTGTTGCCCAGGCTCTGGAGTGCAATGGCATGATCTTGGCTCACCGCAACCTCTGCCTCCCATGTTCAAGCGATTCTCCTGCCTCAGCCTCCCAAACAGCTGGGATTACAGGGATGCGCCACCACACCCGGCTAATTTTGCATTTTTAGTAGAGACGGGATTTCTCCTTGTTGGTCAGGTTGGTCTCGAACTCCCGACCTCAGGTGATCCACTTGCCTTGGCCTCCCAAAGTGCTGGGATTACAGGCATGAGCCACCACACCCGGCCCTTATGTGTTTTTTAAAACTTGTTCAACTTTAAGTTTATCCAAATTGCTGATGATCTTGACTATCCCTTTATTTTTAAGATTATAGTGCTGAGAAGCTGATTTGTACAATTATGTGGGTAGAGCTGCCCACTGATAGACTTTCCTGTAAGATGAGTGATCCAAATGAGACTTTTTTTGTGTGGTTTCCTAGATGATTGGAATTTGTGTGGCTTTTCTCGTGGGTTTGTTCTTTTCCTTAGAGAGAAATCCTTCATTCTGACAGGGTGTATGGTCTTCTCAGTGTTTGATGTCTCACTTTCCTTAATCCGCCTGTGTTTAGTATAACATCTTCAGTATGGCTGAGGATGGTACCTTTAACACAAAAATCTCTCTCCAGAGAGAAAATGCAAATCATCAGGGAGGGTAGAAAGAGAGGTAGTCACATAAACATAAAAAGTGGAGGATTCTTGTGGTCTATTTGCTTCTTATTGTAGACTTCCAGTCAATTTGGTCTAGAACCCATTTTGCAACCACTGTCTGAGGTAACTGCTGCTTTTCACTTTATCCCTTCTGGAGCTCTGTGGTGTGAATCAAGTGGCCAGGTCACAAATGCTTTGAGTGAGGAAAAATGGGGAGAAATCTGTCTGAAGAATGTTCTAGGCCCAGAGAATTGCTTCTGTAATACAACGTCAAATATTCTTTTTATGTATTTTATTGGCCTCATAATATTATATCTGTTATATCATTTAAGCAGACACTTGTTATTGAGTATTTACTTGGCTTTGAGTTTTTCTTCATTGTAAACACTACTGTAATAAACATCTTTTTACATATACCTTTGAGCATTGTTTGATGATTTTTTGCGCATAAGTTCCTAGAAGTAGAAAATCTAAGTTAATGGCTATGAGACATTTTAAAGCCTGTGGTAATGAAATGAATGGGATGAAGTGAGTTTTTCTTTCTTCTAGGTGCCCTTTCACTTCTTATCCTGAGCAGGGATCTGAGTTGTTCAGAGAGGAGAAAGTGAAGTAGGTAAAATTATATTCATAAATATTTTAAAGGGGACGTTTGGAAAATGGGAGCCTTCTTGCTGCATCATTTCTTATGTTCCTCTAGAGAAGCTTTCAGGTGAGGCAAGAGTGAATTCTACTGAGGAATTTTGATACAACTAACGATATCTTATTTTTTAATTGAAGTCTTTATTTGGAATTAGAAATTCTGATAAACTTACTTCTTTCAGATAACACAGATGAACCAGCACCAAACATTTTATTCCTTTAAAATTACTTGCTGATTTCAACTGAAAGTAGATGATAATTCTTGTTTATTGTTACAATTGGTATTCTCAACTAAACTGACTTTTATGAAGTGAAATGTTATTTGAACAAATTTAATTCAAAAAACTATACGGAAAAATTGTCCTTAATTTAAAAATATTTTGTAGGTATAAGTACCTGGACAATTACTGTACCTGGCCAGGTAGTCTTGGCACTGTTTGTGGAGGTGTTTTCAAATGCTCAAGTCTTTGATATACAGCCTACCTGGAGCTTCTGCCTAGATTCAGAAATCACTTATTTTCATGAAGGAATATTTCAAAAATTCCCTAGAGTCAAAGAGCTTAGATTTAAACTTGTGGTGAAAAAGAAAAAAATGAGTAGTTGCTGAGTTGGTAGAAATGGAGGTGTTTCATGTACATGAAAATATGATAACTGACTTCCTTGGTGAGGCTGAATTCTTGGAGACGTCTGGAAATTTACACCAAAAAAGATAACATGTGATAAAAAATACAATTAAATAAAACAATAAATGTGGATTTAGTGTGTGCTGTATCATATCTTGAAGTAATGCTGCAGCTTAAGCAAAGTGATTGTAGCAGCATCGTTTGCTTAGAATAAAGTTGTTTAAAAGTGCGTGTAGAGAATATGCTGGCATTTGTGATGCATAAATAGAATGTTCCCTACAACATCATAATATCACATATAAAAAATGTTCTTTCTCAGATGGCCTTCACTATTATAGACTTTGACTGTATTTTTCCCCCTTTTCATTCTAAATTGATTTTGACATTCGGCCTCTCAGGGACAACTCTGGGTAGCTGTCAAAGTAGACAATTCCTTCTATGATAACCAAATCTAAATAGAGACAAAAACAAACCCTTCAATATCCTGATGGATTAATGCTTCTTGGAGATGGTTCCTTCAATAATTGATTATTTGCTACAGTTTGACCATATGTGTTGGGGACAGCATGTCTGTTGCCATAACAAACTAATTGAGCAATTCAATTGACGTGGCTTCTGGTTCCTGCGGCGTGGTGAACTTCAGGCATGTTGGCTGAGCACAACTGTCCTCTTAGAACAATACGTCTGGGAATTTTGAGACTTTTCCAATTCCCTTCACCTGTGACCCACTTTATGGATTTTAGACTTGTGCGAATCTGATCCCAGAAGGGACAGCTCACTTCAGTACCCTGTCCCGTAGGCAAAGGGAGTAGACCATCCATTACCCTCTCCTTCTCATTCTTAGGTTAATGACTACATTAAATATTAAACGGGTTTCCGTCTCCAGAGTGCCCATGTAAGTGATTTTACATTAGCTCATCCACTTTTGGCACTGTCCCTTCTTTGATTTCTGTTAAAGCATGTTGCTTCTGTGTAACATAACTCAGAGGAAATCATGATTGATTTGACAACCATTAATGTGATGCTTAATATTAACCTTCATCTTTAGAAATGGAGTAGGATGGTGAAGGAGGAGGAGAGGGAAAAGAAAGAAGAGTTGGGGAGGGAAATGTGTCTTAGACTTTTTTAAGGCAACAGGGACCAAATGATCTCAATGACCTACTACAAAAGATTTAACACTTTTCCTATCTTTTTTTCCCCCTTTTATTTTCTTTGAATCATCTCAGGATTTCTGATTGCTTAGATACTGGTTCTAACTCCTCCCTACCACTGAGCAGGAAAGTTTCATTTGGAAGCAAAAATATCTTGGGAATAAAATCTGCTACAACTTTTCAAAAAGGGTTAGAGTTCCACCTTTAACTAGCGTATAGTTTAACATTTAAGGAGAACTGGTAATGTAGTGGAGGTTGCAAGAAGAGCAGAATTCAGATATAATCTTTAGCCATTGAGATTGTTACCAGAGTGGCCAAACAGATAAGACCCACAGAAAGCAGGGAGCGGAGGTGGAGATAGCATCAAGGAAAGTGGTTCCCTATGTGACTGTAGCTGAGGGAGTCTAAGGCGTCTGTCAGCAGCTGTTTTCAGAGGCTACAGCCGGTAAAAGAAAGGTTTCTCTGAGACTTTTCTTCTGAGGGAAAGCTAATCTTAAAAAAAAAAAATCTAGCCTCTTTTTTATACGTATGGGAGCATAGTCACCTCTTTTGGCTATTCTTTTAGGTATAGGACTAGATTTATATATATTTTTTATTTCCTCTCAGTGGACAGAGAAGAAATCCCTGGGTAACTGCAGAAGTCTGTGTTTTTTTGCAGTTCATTCTCTGCAACGTGGCAAAAGTCCATTCTCACTCTAAGTTGTCAGAAAGACAGTAACAGTGATTTGGGGCTTTATGACAAATTTATCCTTTCTCACTTCTCAGAGACAATCTGATACATCTTTTAACAGGGTTGGGAAGATGGAGCATGGGTCCAACAATGTTCCATGCTATCTTTCTCTTTGTTAGGGCTTGATTATTCAATGAACTAGGTGTGGATATAAACTTTTCTTGCATTTGTATAAATATTACTCCCAAAACAGACAATATATTAAAATGTTACTTAAGTATTGAATATACATGTAATATACATATACGTGTGTATGTGTAACATACACGTGTGTGTACATGTAACACACATGTGTATATGTAACAAATATCCGTGTGTATATGTAACATACACATACGTGTGTATATATAATTATATTAACTTTTAAGACAGGAAAAGAGCTTTAACTAACTCAACTTCCCCACTTAGCCCAAGAAGAAAGTGATATCTTTATTGGTAAAGTCATCATCAAGGCCTTTCCAGCTGGTGGTAGACGGTTGAGGAGGATCCAACCTCAAGACCCCAGTTATTGCAACATCATCCTGGAGATGAACACAGATGATTTAACATAGCAGGGAAGAGAAAATGCAGTCAAGGGCCAGCTAGCCAGCTTCCAGCTTGTGAAGGAAAATGTTATAGATATTCTAGTAGAACATATAGAATCAAACTGCATTTTGTAAAAAAGTATATATCACCACCGACCCCACAGAAATACAAACTACCATCAGAGAATACTATAAACACCTCTACGCTAATAAACTAGAAAATCTAGAAGAAATGGATAATTTCCTGGACACTTACACTCTCCCAAGACTAAACCAGGAAGAAGTTGAATCCCTGAATAGACCAATAGCAGGCTCTGAAATTGAGGCAATAATTAATAGCCTACCAACCAAAAAAAGTCCAGGACCAGACGGATTCACAGCTGAATTCTACCAGAGGTACAAGGGGGAGCTGGTACCATTTGCTATTTATGACAAACCCACAGCCAATATCATACTGAATGGGCAAAAACTGGAAAAATTCCCTTTGTAAACTGGCACAAGACAGGGATGCCCTCTCTCACCACTCCTATTCAACATAGTATTGGAAGTTCTGGCTAGGGCAATCGGGCAAGAGAAAGAAATCAAGGGTATTCAGTTAGGAAAAGAAGAAGTCAAATTGTCCCTGTTTGCAGATGACATGATTGTATATTTAGAAAACCCCATTGTCTCAGCCCAAAATCTCCTTTAGCTGATAAGAAACTTCAGCAAAGTCTCAGGATACAAAATTAATGTGCAAAAATCACAAGCATTCTTATACACCAGTAACAGACAAACAGAGAGCCAAATCAGGAATGAACTTCCATTCACAATTGCTTCAAAGAAAATAAAATACCTAGGAATCCAACTTACAAGGGATGTAAAGGACCTCTTCAAGGAGAACTACAAACCACTGCTCAGTGAAATAAAAGAGGACACAAATAAATGGAAGAACATACCATGCTCATGGATGAGAAGAATCAATATCATGAAAATGGCCATACTGTCCAAGGTAATTTATAGATTCAATGCCATCCCCATCAAGCTACCAATGAGTTTCTTCACAGAATTGGAAAAAAACTGCTTTAAAGTTCATATGGAACCAAAAAAGAGCCCGCATTGCCAAGACAATCCTAAGTCAAAAGAACAAGGCTGGAAGGATCATGCTACCTGACTTGAAACTATACTACAAGGCTACAGTAACCAAAACAGCATGGTAGTGGTACCAAAACAGAGTTAAAGACCAATGAAACAGAACAGAGTCCTCAGAAATAATACCACACATCTACAGCCATCTGATCTTTGACAAAGCTGAGAAAAACAAGAAATGGGGAAAGGATTCCCTATTTAATAAATGGTGCTGGGAAAATTGGCTAGCCATAGGTGGAAAGCTGAAACTGGATCCTTTCCTTACTCCTTATACTCCTTATACGAAAACTAATTCAAGATGGATTAGAGACTTAAATGTTAGACCTAATACTATAAAAACCCTAGAAGAAAACCTAGGTAATAGCATTCAGGACATAGGCATGGGCAAGGACTTCATGTCTAAAACACCAAAAGCAACGACAACAAAAGCCAAAATTGACAAATGGGATCTAATTAAACTAAAGAGCTTCTGTACAGCAAAAGAAACTACCATCAGAGTGAACAGGCAACCTACAGAATGGGAGAAAATTTTTGCAATCTCCTCATCTGACAAAGGGCTAATATCCAGAACCTACAAAGAACTCAAACAAATTTACAAGAAAAAAACAAACAACCCCATCAAAAAGTGGGCAAAGGATATGAACAGACATTTCTCAAAAGAAGACATTCATACAGCCAACAGACACATGAAAAAATGCTTGTCATCACTGGCCATCACAGAAATGCAAATCAAAACCACAATGAGATATCATCTCACACCAGTTAGAACGGCAATCATTAAAAAGTCAGGAAACAACAGGTGCTGGAGAGGATGTGGAGAAATAGGAACACTTTTACACTGTTGGTGCGATTGTAAACTAGTCCAACCATTATGGAAAGCAGTATGGCGATTCCTCAAGGATCTAGAACTAGAAGTACCATATGACCCATCCATCCCATTACTGGGTATACACCCAAAGGAATATAAATCATGCTGCTATAAAGACACATGCACAGGTATGTTTATTGCGGCACTATTCACAATAGCAAAGACTTGGAATCAACCCAAATGTCCATCAGTGACAGACTGGATTAAGAAAATATGGCACATATACACCATGGAATACTATGCAACCATAAAAAGGATGAGTTTGTGTCCTTTGTAGGGACATGGATGCAGCTGGAAACCATCATTCTCAGCAAACTATCGCAAGAACAGAAAACCAAACACCGCATGTTCTCACTCATAGTTGGGAATTGAACAATGAGATCACTTGGACTCAGGAAGGGGAACATCACACACCGGGGCCTATTATGGGGAGAGGGGAGCGGGAAGGGATGGGGGAGTTATACCTGATGTAAATGATGAGTTGATGGGTGCTGATGAGTTGATGGGTGCAGCACGCCAACATGGCACAGGTATACATATGTAACGAACCTGCACGTTGTGCACATGTACCCTAGAACTTAAAGTGTAGTAATAATAATAATAATAATAAACGAAAAATCTAGCATTTGGTGCACAGACTGGGAAAATCAAGCAGTAGGATTTAAAAAGAAATCATTTAACACAGAGCTCCCTATCTGAAGTTTCAAGGTATCTAATTTACTTCTCTTCCCAGGAGTTTTAATTGTTTGCATATCAACAAATAAGTCTATAGTGAAACTCAAGTTTATCCAAATGAATTAATGAGAATTGTGTAAAGAAATTAATGACTATGGGCAAGACCTTAACCATGTGATCACCATCAACAGCTTTAGATCTTAAGAAATCTTTCCGTGACCTGTAGTAGTTCAAAAGCTACAGAAAGCATCCAGCAGTGTGAAAATGTTGGGTTTTATATCATTAAATCAGTTTCTCAATAACAGTATGATTGACACTCTTGGCTGGATAATTCTTTACTTTATTGGAAGACTATCTTATGCATCTGTAGGGTGTTTAGCAGCAACCCTGGCCTCTACTCACTAGATGCCAGTAACACCTCCGTCTCTCTTGCAACAATAAAAAATAAATATCCCCACACATTGCCCCTAGAAGCAGGAGTGAGAAAAAATATCCCCCAGTTGAGAACAAACACAGTAGATAATAAATTCACTTCAGAATCAAACCGCATGATCTATTTGTTCTAGACCATAGAAATCTGTGTCTGTTTCTTTAAAACAGGAGATAGCACCTGGAGTGAAAGGGTATGTATGTATGCATGTGTGAAATAAGGCAAGCTAATCAGGCACTTTCTAAATCAATCAAATGAAAGACAAGAAGAAAAAGGGATAAAGAAGATCACTGGGCCAGTCAGGATCTAATTAGGAAATTGGAAACTGCAGAGGAGTAAGTGCAGGGAATTGCTACACTGGTGATGTGTTGAGCTGAGTTATATAAGAAACTTCAAGTAATCCCAGAAATTATTAACAACTGTTACTTATGCTAGAGTGACAAAGGAGGGGACACTATTACCTGGTACCCAAGGCCAAGATCACTCCAAAAGAGGCTGGGAGTAGGATGGACCTCTCTGGTGGGAATTAGAACCATGTAGGAGGCATAAACGTGCCCCAGGCAGAAGGAGGGGAAGAGATACCCTGGCTTCTCCCTTCAGTCTGTTGTGGCATCTCTCCATTTCAAGAGCTAGTCTTCTAACCACCAAATGATGCATGGTATTGTGTGCACATGATTTATCTATGCATTGTTCCATTTCAACCAGCTCCATTCAGTGCCAGGCACTTTCCTAGGCCTTGAACCATGAAGATGACAATGACACAAGTGGGAAACTTATCATTCAGTTGAACTTATCATTTAGTGGAATGCTTACAAATGCATAAACAACTGATGATGATTTCATGTGACAGGTACTGTCAGATAAGGTCACCCTTGGAAAAAATGAAGACAGAAAGGAAGATTGGGAATTTTCTCTGCATGAGATGGAAAATGGCAGCTCCATAAACAAGAGCTCCATAAGAAAGCCAACTCATCAGAT